>NC_057714.1:118109896-118137935 GCF_004010195.1 Chiloscyllium plagiosum | reverse complement strand
CTTGGAGTGCAGGTTCATAGCTCCTTGAAAGTGGAGTCGCAGGTAGATAGGATAGTGAAGAAGGTATTTGGTATGCTTTCTTTTATTGGTCAGAGTATTGAATACAGGAGTTGGGAAGTCATGTTGCAACTGTACAGGACATTAGCTAGGCCACTGTTGGAATATTGTGTGCAATTCTGGTCTCCTTCCTATCAGAAAGATGTTGTGAAACTTGAAAGGGTTCAGAAAAGATTTACAAGGATGTTGCCAGGGTTGGAAGATTTGAGCTATAGGGAGAGGCTGAACAGGGCAGGGTTGTTTTCCTTGGATATTGAGGGGTGACCTTATAGAGATTTACAAAATCATAAGGGGCATGGTTAGGATAAATAGACAAAGTCTTTTTCCTGGGGTCGGGGAGTCCAGAACTACAGGACATAAGCTTAGGGTGAGAGGGGAAAGATATAAAAGAGATCTAAGGGGCCACCTTTTCACACAGAGGGTGGTGGAATGGAATGGAATGAGCATGGAATGAGCTGCCAGAGGCAGTGGTGGAGGCTAGTACAATTGCAATATTTAAAATGTATTTGGATGGGTATATGAATAGGCAGGGAATGGAGGGATATGGGCAGGCTGCTGTCAGATGTAGCTAGATTGGTTTGAGATATATGGTCGGCATGGACCAGTTGGACCGAAGGGTCTGTTTCCATGCTGTACATCTCTATGACTCTATGATCAGCAACCTGCAAGGATGCACATTCAGCCCCTTATTGTACTCCCTGTACACTCATGACTGTGTGGCCAAATTTCATCGAAAAGCCATTTACAAATTCACTGACACCACCATTACAAGCTGGATGTCAATCAATAACAAGACAAAATATAAGAAGGAGATAAAATGTTTGGTGTCATGGTGCAAAGATAACAATGTCAGCAAAGTGAGTTTTGAGAAGATTTGTAGCTTAGGTTGAGGTTCTGGATGTAGGTTTGCTCGATGAACTGGATGGTTCACTTTCAGATGTTTCGTCACCATACTAGATAACGTCTTCATTAAGCCTCCAGACGAAGCACCGCTGATTATTTATATGTTTGGGTTTCTTTGGATTGGTGATGTCATTTCCTGTTCTTTTCCTCAGGGGGTGGTAAATGGGGTCCAAGTCAATGTGGTTGCTGATAGAGTTCCGGTTGGAATGCCATGTTTCTGGTAATTCTCATGAGTATCTCTGTTTGGCTTGTCCTAGGATGGATGTGTTGTCCCAGTCAAAGTGGGGTCCTTCCTTATCTGTATGTAAGGATACTAGTGAGAGAGGGTCATGTCATTTTGTGGCTAGTTATGCTCATGCATCGTGGTGGCTAGTTTTGTGCCTGTTTGTCCAATGTAGTGTTTGTTATAGTTCTTGCCTGATATTTTGTAAATTACATTAGTTTTGCTTGTTGTCTGTATGGGGTCTTTCAAATTTATTAGCTGCTGTTTTAGTGTGTTGGTATGTTGGTGGGTTTGTGGGCTACCATGATGCCAAGGGGTCTGAGTAGTCTGGCAGTCATTTCCGAGATGTCTTTGATGTCGGGAAGAGTGGCTAGGATTCCTGGACGGGTTTTGTCTGCTTGTTTGGATTTGTTGCTGAGGAATCAGCGGACTGTGTTCATTGAGTACCCATTCTTTTTGAATACACTGCATAGGTAATTTTCCTCTGCTCTGCGTAGTTCCTCTGTGCTGCACCGTGTGTGTTGGCTCATTGAAATAATGTTCTGATGCAGCTCTATTTGTGGATGTTGGGATGATTGCTTCTGTAGTTCAATATTTGATCTGTATGTGTTGTTTTCCTGTATATGCTGGTTTGAAGTTCCCCATTGGCTGTTCTACTGTGACATCTAGGAATGGCAATTTGTTGTTGTTCTCCTCCTCTTTAGTGAGTTCTATGCCAGTAAGGGTATTATTGATGGTCTTAAAGGTTTCCTCTAATTCGATTTGTTAAGTAATGACAAAGGTGTCATCCATGTAGCGGTCCGAAAGTTTGGGTTAGACGGTTGGCAGACCTGTTTGTTCAATTCTCTGCAAAGAAACCTGATATTGGAGATCCCATGGGTGTTCCATTGATTTGTCTGTAGGTTTTGTTGTTGAAGTGGGTGGTAACGCATAGGTCCACTAGTTGATGATACTGTCCTTGCTGATGAAGTTTGTGGTGTTTGGTGTATGTGCCTTGGGGTCTTCTAATAGTGTAGTCAGTGATTCCTTGGCCAGGTTGATGTTGATTGATGTGAACAGGGCTATTAAATCAAAGGAGACCATTATTTCATCCTCTTCTATCTTGGTATCTTTGATGGTCTTCAGGAGTTGTTGGGTGGAGTGAATGGAGTGGCGTGAGTCTTTTACTAAGTGTTTTAGTCTTTGGTGTAGCTCTTTGGCTAATCATCTTTTACAAGATGATTAGGGGTTTAGATAGGGTCGACAGTGAGAATCTTTTTCCATGTATGGAGTCAGCTATTACAAGGGGGCATAGTTTTAAATTAAGGGGTGGTAGGTATAGAACAGATGTTAGGGGTAGGTTCTTTACTCAGCGAGTCGTGAGTTCATGGAATGCCCTGCCAGTAGCAGTGGTGGACTCTCCCTCATTATGGGCATTTAAGCGGGCATTGGATAGGCATATGGAGGATAGTGGGCTAGTGTAGGTTAGGAGTGCTTGGATCGGCGCAACATCGAGGGCCAAAGGGCCTGTACTGCGCTGTATTCTTCTATGTTCTATGTAAGTTGATGTTCCAGGTAGCAAGACTATGGGTCTGAGGGAGGCTCCTGGTTTGTGAATCTTGGGTAATCCGTAGAAGCGTCGTGTGTGGGATCCGTCTGGTTGCATTTTTTTGGAAGTCAATCTAATTTATTTCTCCAAATTTCTGAATGTATTTGAGTAGGGGTCGATTGCCACTTGTTGATAAGTGTTCGTATCTCCAAGTAGTGTGTTCGCTTTTTCAATGTAGTCTCTTTGATTTAAAATGACTGTCAAGCATCCTTTGTCTGCAGGTAGGATAACAATATTTTTTAGTCTTTCTAGTGCTTTCCTTTCTTGTGAATTGAGTGTATTTCCTTCCTTTTTTCTGCTTAATGTTGGTGCGACTACCTGTCTGACAGTTTGCTGGGTTTCTTCAGTGAGTTGGTTGTCTTTCAGTGTTGCTTCTAACACTGCCAAGAAATCTTTCTTGTCCGCATCCTGGGAAATTGTAATTTAATTATCTTACTAAGACAGCTTTTGCAGTGCCTGCTAAGGGTCGGTCAGATAAGTTTTTAATCCATGCTTCTGTGATATCAGTGCTGTTACTTCGTGTAAGTTTGTCTAGTTTTTTCTGCAGGTTTAGTTGTTTTCATTTTCTGTGCTTGTCACTGTCTAATGTCTCTGGCTTGTTGTACTGTGTCTGTCCATTCATGGTCTGTTGCATTAGTGAGTAAAGGTTTTTGGTGCAAAATTTGCTGGTTGCATTCACGGAGTCTGTTGTGGGGATCATTAATCATTTCTCTAAGCATTCTGTGGCTATTTTGCTCTGCTATTATTCCGGCTAGTAGGGTGTTAAGGGGATGTTTGTATTTAAGACATTTAGGTAGTACCTGTTTTCTTAAGCATTCGTGCAAGAAGTACAGCCGTTCACGGGTGGCACTCTGTTGCCAGGCATTCATTTTCCATTTTTGGGCCAGTTTTAGCTTATTACGCCCATAGGTGTTAGTGGGTTTTGAGAAGATTTGTAGCTCAGGTTGAGGTTCTGGATGTAGGTTTGATTGCTGAGCTGGTGGGTTCATTTTCAGATGTTTCATCACCATACGAGGTAACATCTCCAGTGTGCCTCTGGGCGAAGCACTGCTAATAACTCCTGCTTTCTATTTATATGTTTGGGTTTCTTTGGGTTGGAGATGTCATTTTCTGCAGTGTTGTCATTTCCTGTACTTCTTCTCAGGGGGCGGTAAATGGGGTCCAAATCAATGTGTTTGTTGATAGAGTTCCGATTGGAATGCCATGCTTCTAGGAACTTTTGTGCGTGTCTCTGTTTGGCTTGACCTAGGATGGATGTGTTATTCCTAGAGAATTCCTAGAAGCATGGCATTCCAACAGCTAATGAACTTTAAAGACCCCATACAGACAACAAGAAAAACTAATGTAATTTCAAAATATCATGCAAGAACTGAACAAACACTACATTGGACAAACAGGCAGAAAATTAGCCAGGATACATGAACATCAACACAAAACGACATGACCCTCTCTCACCAGTATCCTTACATACAGATAAGGAAGGACACCACTTCAACTGGGACAACATATCCATCCCAGGGCATGCCAAACAGACACACCCCCTGAGAAAAAGAACAGGAAATAACATCGCCATAGGAAATGACATCACCAAACCAAAGAAACCTAAACATATAAATAGAAAGCAGGAATCATCAGCAGTGCTTCATCCAGAGGCTCACTGAAGACGTTACCTAATATGGTGGCGAAACATCTGAAAATGAACCTTCCAGCTCAGCGAGCAAACCCACACGCAGAATATCATCAAAACTAAAGACCAGATCATTGACTTCAGGCAGAAAGGAGGAGGACACACCCCTATCTACATCAATGGAGAGGAGGTGGAAAGGATGAAGGGCATCATGTTCTTAGGAGTAACGATAGCCAACAACCTGTCCTGGACCACCCACATAGATATAATGGTTAAGAAGGTGCAACAATGTCTCTTCTTTCTCAGGAGGCTAAGAAAATTTAGCAAGCCCATAACAACTCTCATCAATTTTTGCAGATGCATCATAAGAAGCATTCTAACTGAGTGTATATTGGCTTGGTACGGCAACTGCTTTGCCCAGGACCATAAGAAACTACATAAATTGTGAACACAGCCCAGACATCCCATCCCACTGACCAATCACAACCCACCTACCTTTCACGTACCCACCTATCACCATCCCACTTACATTTCTCTGACGTTACCCCAGCCCTCTATTTATTTCTGTGCTCCCTTCCCCCTCCCCAATCTTGCCGAAGGGTCCTGACCTGAAACGTTGACCTTTCTGATTCTCTGATGCTGTCTGACCTGCTCTTCCAGCTCCATTCTGACTTCCAGAATCTGTAGCCCTTACTATCTGCCATCTACATTTTCATCACCACAGAAAAACATTCACCATCATCAGACCCCTCCTACCCCAGTGATAATTTCTTCCAACCTGTCCTATGAGGAAGATACAAAAGCTTAAACAGACGTAGCAACAGGTTCAAGAGGAGCTCTTTCCTGATGAAGGGCTTTTGCCCGAAACGCCGATTTCCCTGCTCCTCGGATGCTACCTGAACATCTATCAAAGTTTTACTTGCACATCCACTAATATCATTTATTGTATCCGTTGCTCCCGATGCGGTCTCCTCTACATTGGGGAGACTGGGCGCTTCCTAACAGAGTGCTTTAGGGAACACCTCTGGGACACCTGCACCAATCAACCACGCCGCCCCGTGGCCCAACATTCAACTTCCCCTCCCACTCTGCCGAGGACATGGACGTCCTGGGCCTCCTTCACTGCCGCTCCCTCACCACCAGACGCCTGAAGGAAGAACGCCTCATCTTCCGCCTCGGAACACTTCCACCCCAGGGCATCAATGTGCCCCCTCTAGCTTATCTCTCCATGCTTCAGGCTCATTGCCTTTATTCCTGATGAAGGGCTTTTGCCCGAAACGTCGATTTCAAAGCTCTTTGGATGCTGCCTGAACTGCTGTGCTCTTCCAGCACCATTAATCCAGAATCTGGTTTCCAGCATCTGCAGTCATTGTTTTTACCTTAGAGGGATATAAGCCAAATACTGGCACACATGACTAGATTAATTTAGGAAATCTGGTCGCATGGACAGAAGGATCCGATTCTGTGCTGTACATCTCTTATGATTCATGTCCTTCAACCTACTATGTTGTGCCAAATGTGACACCAAATTAAACTAATCCCTTCTGCTGGCCCTTCATTCCTTTCATATACATGTGCTTATCTAAAAATCCCTTAAATACCCCTATCATATCCCCACCACTCCCCCAGCAGAGCGTTCCAGACTCCTATGACTGTGTGTAAAAAAACTTGCCCCTCACATTTCCTTCGAACATCCCCCCTCTCAGCTTAAATGCATGCCCCCCCCCCGAGTATTAGACATTTCTGGGAAGAAAAAGATTCTGATCAACTCTATCCATATATTGCATAATTTTACAGATATCTTTCAAGTCTCCCTCTGTCTCTGCCGCTCCAGACAAACAACCCCATTTTTTCTAGTCTCTCCTTATAGGTCATATGCTCCAATCCAGGCAGCATCCTAGTAAGATTAGTGTGGTGCAGGTCAGGCAGCATCTGAAGAGCAGGAAAATTGACGTTTCAGGCAGGAGCCCTTCATCAGCATCTGTAGTCCTCACTTTCGCCGGGCATCCTGGTAAATCTCTTCTGCACCCTCTCCAAAGCCTCCATGTCCTTCCTGTATTGCTGCAACTAGAACTGAACACAGTGCTCTAGGTGTGGCTTAACTAAAGCTGCAACATGACATCCTGACTCTTGTATTCAATTCCCTGACCAATAAAGTCAAGCATGCCATATGCCCATTACCCACTCTATCTACTTACGTGGCCACTTTCAGGGAGCTACAGACTTGAATTCCAAGATCCCTCTGTACATCAATGCTGTTCATGAGTCCCACCATTAACAGTATACTTTTCCTTAACATTTGATCTACAGCACCTCATACTTACCCATATTAAATTCCAAAGGCTATTTCGCCTCCCCCCCTGCACATGATCTATGTCCCGCTGTATCCTTTAACAACCTTCTACACTATCCACAACACCACCAATCTTTGTCTGCAAGCTTACTAACCGACCTGTCTACGTTTTCATCCAAGTCATCTATAAAAATATCACAAACAGCCGAAGTCCTAATATGGATCCCTGCAGAACACCAATTCTGAATCCACGTTGGCAAGTCACCATGGATCCCATGCTCCTCAATCTTCTAAATGAGCCTACATGAGGGAGCATGTCAAAAGCCTTACTAAAGTCCACGTAGACAATATCCACTGCTCTTGCCTCATTGAACACTTTTGTCACCTCCTTGAAAGATTCTATCAAGTTAGTAAGATTTTATTTAATTTATTATAGTCACATGTATCTAAGTACAGTGAAAAGTTTTATTTTGCAACAAGTACAGGCATATCATAGGAAACAAGGACATACAGATCAAAGGTTGCTGAGGCATACAAAGTTACAGCTGCACAGGAGGTGCATAAAGCAAGATTAACATTAACATGATTGGCATTAATTGAAGTTAGAGAAGTCAATTCAACAGTCTAATAACAGCAAGAACCTTTAAAATTTGGCTCGTGTGTTCAAGCTTCTGTAACTTCTGCCTGACAGAAGAGATTGGAAGAGAACATTACTGGGGTTGGAGAGGTCTTTGATGTTAATAACATTTCTGCAGCAACAAAAAGTGAAAATGGAGTACATGGATGAAAGATTGGCTTCCATGATGATCTGGGCTGTGCACACAACATTCTTTAGTTTCTTAGGATCCTGGGCAGCGCAGTTGCCGTATCAGGCCATTATTCATCTAGATAGAATGCTTCCTGTGGTGCAACTGTAGAAGTTGGTGAGGGTCCTATGGACATAGGAAATTTCCTAAGCCATCTGAGGAAGAAGAGGCATTGTTATACCTTTGTGACTGTCACATCTACATGGGAAATCCAGGACAGATTGTTGGTTCACATCACTTCTAGGAACGTGATGCTCTCAAATGTCTCCATCTCAGCTCAGTTAATGTAGAAAGGGACGGATTCTCCTCTTTTCTTCCTGAAGTCAGTGATCAGTCCTTTGTTTTACCAACATAGAGAGAGTTTTTTTATCATTTGCATCATGATATCAAGCATTCTGACTCATAGTTGTTTGATATCTAGCCTGCCACAATAGTATCATCAGAAAAATTGTAGATGGTGTTTGTTTGGAATTTTGTGACACAGGCTGTACAGGGTCCACAGTATGGAACTGAGAACGCACCCTTGAGGGGTATCATTGCTGAGGATTATCTTGGAGGAGGTGCTATTGCCCTACACAAGCTATGCTGGGTCCCCCTAATTAGGCCAAATGCATATAAATCCTATCCCTAAGAATTCTCTCCAATAGCTTCCCAACTGATGAGAGACTCGCCGGTCTGTAGTTTCCTGAATTATCTCCATTTTCTTTCTCAAACAGAGGAACAAGATCAAACACTGGTTCTATCATTGATTCTTCTGGGAACCTCATTCAAAGTTGTTTCACTTAAATTTGTTTTTTGGATGCAATCACAGCTTTAAGTTTCATGTACTAGATAAAATACATCCAAACAAGTTCCCATCCCTTTCAATCGATGGTGACCTCAAATGCATTGCTGGTGAGGATAGTTGAGGCAGGAAACCTCAATGTCTATGAAATACTTTGATCAGCACTTGAAATGTCATAACATTCTGGAAAGTGGGCCCATTGTGGCATATTTTTTGTCACTGCAGACTCAATGGGCCAAATAGCCTCTTTCTGCACACTAGGTTTCTTTGATTAATTGTTACACATGCCACAACCTTCACTCATCTGCTGATTTATGCCAAACCCATACTAACACTACGACTTACAACCATGTTTCTGCAATAGCAATTATATCATAACCATTTATTTGTTTGTACCTTTAGATCATCTACCTTGTGAATGCTGAATGCATTTGTCTTTTTGACATCTTTCCTCATTCAAGACATACTCAATGTTCAGCTGTTTCTCCTAACCCTAATCTCCTTTGCTGCTTTTCTCCTTCCTGCTACCAGCTTAACTCTCTTACAATTTGGGTTACCCCACAGGCTCCCATTCCCCTGATAAACTAGTTTAAACCAACTCCAATTGCTCTTGCAAATTTCCCTGTGGGGATATGTCAGTCTGATTAAGATGTAGCCTTTGCAGTTTGTACCAGTCTCATCCTTCCCAGAATTAATCCTACTGCCTCAGAAATTTGACACACTTCCTCCTATGTCAGGTCTTGAACTTAGTCATTTATTCAATTTTTTTTAGAAAGCCACAGTTAAATCTATTTTCACCACACACTAAGCAGTGCACTCTCCTTAGTAAATATGCTATTTATCAAATTACCTCTAGCTTAATTGCCTGTTCTCAATCTTTTTAGCAATGGGAGCAATTTCTTCCAATGTACTTTGGGAAGACCACTTACGATTTTCAACATTAGATTAGATTCCCTACAGTGTGGAAACAGGCCCTTAGCCCCAACAAATCCACAACGACCCTCTGAAGAGCAACCCACCCAGACCCATTCCACTACGTTCACCCGACTAATATAGTTAACACTACGGGTAATTTAGCATGGCCAATTCATCTAACCTGCACATCTTTGGACGGTGGGAGGAAACCAGAGCAAACCCACGCAGACACAGGGAGAACATGCAAACTCCACACAGATAGTTGCCAGAGGTGAGAACTGAACCCGGGTCTCTGGCGCTGTAAGGCAGCAGTGCTAACCACTGAGCCACTGTGCCACCTATCATCTTTATCAAATCCATACCATCTTTTCTGTAAGGGAGCAATCAATCTATGCATTGAGGAAACTGGAAATAAATTCAATATTCTCTTTACTGCAAGAGTATGGAGTACATTTTTGTTTATTTACAGGACACAAGCCATCCTGATTTCCCTTGGAGTAGGTAGTGGTGAGCTCCTTCTTCAACCCTAATGCAATGCTTGTGGTGTAGTAACACCATGCTTTTGCAAGGGAGTTCCAGAATTTGACCAAGTGCTAATGAAGGGATAGCAATATAGTTTCAACTCTGAATAGTATGGGGCTTGAAGGGGTGGTGTGCCTTTCCCCTGCTGCCCTTGAGTTTTGAGGTGATCAAGGATGTGGAAGGTGTTTTGAAGGATCCTTAGTGAATAAAATACCAATTTATTGTCATGTGCATTTTTACAAAACAAATACAGTGCTAAGTTTTATAAGTTACCATACCACACCTAAATTAACAACAGAAGTCATAAATAAGGAAAACAAAAGTAAAAGTTAATCACAGTTCAATTAACAACTCCTGAGAGAGGAGTACACTGGAAAAACATGCCGAAACTGCCATCCAGGGCTGGGCTGACACTGCTAAGCCAGGCCAAGATCACAGCGAGACAAGACCTTCGTGCCAGGCCGTTGGAAGACCCAGATGCCGCCTCTGTAGCGAAGACGAAACATCCACACCAACAGAAGACCTCTATGCTGGGACTAAGCCTTCACGTGAGGCTGCTGAAATACCCAGAAGCTACCAAAGACCTCCATGACAGGATGAGACCTCCACCGCAGGACAAGAACATCATTCCAAGTGAAGATCACCACTCCTAGACGACACCGTCAAAGTGAGTGACAATACATTTCATAGATGGTACAAATTGCTCTCACTGTATCAGTGCTAAGAGTAAATATAGGTGGTAGATGGGTGTGTGAATAAAGCAGGATGCTTTACCCTGGATAGCATCAAGCTGCTGAGAGTGCTATTTAAGCTACATTCAACCAGACAAGTTGAAAGTATTCCCTTATCCTCCTGACTTGTGTCATGTAAATAGTTGACAGCCTCTAGAGACAGGGCATGAGTGACTTGCCGTAGTATCTTCAGCCCCTGACCTGATCTTGCAGTCAAGTATTTATGGAGCAGGTCAGTTCAGTTTCTGGTCAAAAGGTAATCACTAGAAGGTCAATTCAGCAATTGTAATGCCATTAAAAGTCAAGGTAAAGTGGTTTAGATTAGACTAGATTCTCTATAGTGTGGAAACAACAAGTCCACACCGACCCTCCGAAGAGAAAGCCACGCAGACCCATTTCCCTCTAACTAAAGCACCTAACACCGTGGGCAATTTAGACTGGCCAATTCACCTGACTAGCACATCTTTAGACTGTGGGAGGAAACCGGAGCACCCGGACGAAACCCACGCCGACATGGGGAGAATGTGCAAACTCCACACAGACAGTCACCCAAGGTTGGAATCGAACCTGGGTCCCTGGTGTTGTGAGGCAACAGTGCTAACCACTGAGCCACTGTGCCACCCCAGGGGATGGTCATTGCCTGAAACATGCATGGCATGAATGTGGCTGGCTACTTGACAGGCCAAACATGGATATTGTCTAGGTCTTATTATATATGAATATAGGTTACTTTGGTAGCCGAGAAGTTGAGTAGTGTTGAATACTGTGCAATCATTACCAAACATCCAAACTTTTGACTCTGGTTGATGGAAGGTCACTGGTAAAAGTATAAAGATGGTTGGGTCTAGGACACTACCCTAGGGAACCCCTGCAATGATGTTCTGAAACTGGGATTGACTCCAGAAAAATGATGGGTTTTTCCAACAACCGACAATGTGGATTTGCAGTCATCATTAGACTCTGAATTCTAGTTTTTGTTAATTGAACTCAAATTTCACCAACTGCTGTGACAGAATTCAAACACAGGCGACCAGAACATTACCTGGGTCCCCAAATTAATAGTCCAGTGACAATACCACTAGGCCATAAGCTCCCGAGGTTATGCAACAAGATATACTGATGACCTTCAACGAGAATGCTAAAGTCCTTACATTAGCTCCCATAACTATGAGATGTGCGTCATGTAGAAAAATTCAATTAACTTTTGTTATAGTGCCTGGTACAGGTACACAATCCTTTATCTGAAACCCTTAGGGAAAGCTAGTTTCCACAATTTTTCAGATTGGAATAAGTGACAGTTTAATGGTGAAATTTTAAAAATCTTACCTAACAGCAGATGCACCTGTGAGTACTATGAGCCCTGAGACAGAATTGATGCCTGCCAGTGCTGGGCCACACTGCCACATCATATCTGCATGAGGTGGGTTGAGCAGATATGGAGTTGGGTTAACAGTTTGCACGTCAAATAACGCTATTATGGAGAAAAAACTTCATGAATAAGCTCTGAATTTCGATGCTTTTTAGATTTTGGATAAAGGACTCTTCCTGTATTTGCATACATAATCTGTAGGAGAAAGTGAGGACTGCAGATGCTGGAGATCAGAGCTGAAAATGTGTTGCTGGAAAAGCGCAGGTCAGGCAGCATCCAAGGAACAGGAGATTCGATGTTTCAGGAAAGAAGAAGGGCTCATGCCCGAAATGTCGATTCTCCTGTTCCTTGGATGCTGCTTGACCTGCTGCGCTTTTCCAGCAACACATTTTCAGTACATAATCTGTAGGCACAGACACGGTGGTTGGACTCAAGCTTAGCAATTCTGATGCCTTGAGAAAATCCTTTTTTTATTAATAAAGATTAATAATAATGTTTGTAATAAAGATACAACAATAATAGGACAAGACAAACAGAGGACAGCCACAGAATTCCTGGAACATTGACACTCATCCATCAATAAACAGATCGACCTCGACCCAATATACCAACCACTGCAACGAAAAACCAGAACTGGCAATCAGAAGCAGTGGGAACCAAACCAAATAAATTCCAACCAACACAGTACAGCAGCGCATCATAGGAGGCTCCAAAACACGGAGGATGTCACCTAGAATGGGCATGAAACATCTGCAAATCAAATTCACAGCTCGGTGAACATACCCAAAATACCTGCATCCCTTTTTATGTTCACTCATGGCACATGAGCATTACTGGCTGGCCAGCATTTACTGCCCATCCTTATTTGCCTTGGAGATCAAGTCTCCAGAGGGGAAGCAACGGCCTAGTACTTTATTACTGGACCGTTAATCCAGAGATCCAGATAAATGTTCTGGGGATCCAGGCTTGAATCCCGCCACAACAGTTGGAATTTGAATTCAATAAATATCTGGTATTAAAAAAATCTAAAGATAACCATGATTCCATTGCCAACTGTCGTAAAAACCCACCTGTTTTACCAATACCCTTTAAGGAAGGAAACTGCCATCCTTATCTGGTCTGGCCTACATGTGACTCCAGACCCTCGGCAGTGTGGCTCACTCTTAACTGTCTTCTGGGCAATTAGGAACGTGCAATAAATGTTGCTGAGCCAGTGATGCGGTCATCCAAGTGAATGAATAAAAGAAAAAAACAAGGTAGTTTTATTAGGTGCCTTGACAAATTGTAACGACTCTTGTAGATCGTAAACACTGCTGCTACTGATTATTGAAGGTAGAAATTGTGGATGTGGTACGAACCAAACAGACTGCTTATAGAATATGGACATCATTTAGGGCCAACGGATAATGCTTTCGCAAAGATGCAGATGTGATGTTTCTTGTGTTGTTGGAGGTGCACTCATCCAGGCAAATGAGTATTTTATCACACACATGACATATGCCTTGTAGATGATGCACAGGCTTTGGGGAGTCAGGAGGTGGTTCCTTACCTATGACCTGCTCTTGTATTGCTATAGGAGGTCCAGTTCAGTTTCTGGTCAATAATGACCCTTGGGGTGTTGATAATCCGGGATTCAGTGATGGTAATGCCTTTGAATTAAATAGGGAAATGGTTAGATTTTCGCTTGTTAGAGACAGTCATTGCCGGCATTTGTGTAGTGCGAACACAGAACGTTAAAGAGCAGTACAGGCCCTTCAGCTCTCGATGTTACGCAAACCTGTGAAATTAACCTGATGCCCATCCAACTACACCTTTCCATTATTATCCATATGTCCGCCCAATGCCTATTTAAATGCTCTTAACGTCTATTACTGTTGCAGGCAGGCCATTCCACACCCCTACTACTCTAAGTAAAGAAACTACCCCTGATATCTGTCCTAAATCTATCACCCCACAATTTAAAGCTAATTCCCCTTGTGTTAGCCTTCACCATCCGAGGAAAAAGACTCTCACTGTCCACCCTATCTAATCCTCTGATTATGTTATACGTTTCGATTAAATCACCTCTCAACCTTCTTCTCTCCAATGAAAACAGTCTCTGTTCCTCAGCCTTTCCTCATAAGACCTTCCTTCCATACCAGGCAACAGTAAATTTTTTTCTGAACCCTTTCCAAAGCTTCCACATCCATCCTAAAATGCAGTGACCAGAACTGTACGCAATACTCCAAGGCAGCCTTACCAGTGCCTTGTACACCTGAAGCATGACCTCATGGCTCTGAAACTCAATCCCCCTACCAATAAACGCTAACACACCATATGCCTTCTTAACAACCCTATCAACCTGGGTGGCAACTTTCAAGCATTTATGCACCTGGACACCGAGATTTCACTGTTCATCTGCACTGCCAAGAATTTTACCATTAGCCCAGTCCTCTGCATTCCTGTTATTTTTTCCGAAGAGAACTACCTCACGCTTTTCTGCATTAAATCACCTCTCACGGTGGCACAGTGGTTAGCACTGCTGCCTCACAGCGCCAGAGACCCGGGTTCAATTCCCGCCTCAGGCGACTGACTGTGTGGAGTTTGCACGTTCTCCCCGTGTCTGCGTGGGTTTCCTCCAGGTGCTCTGGTTTCCTCCCACAGTCCAAAGATGTGCAGGTCAGGTGAATTGGCCATGCTAAATTGCCCGTAGTGTTAGGTAAGGGGTAAATGTAAGGGTATGGGTGGGTTGCGCTTCGGCGGGTCGGTGTGGACTTGTTGGGCCAAAGGGCCTGTTTCCACACTGTAAGTAATCTAATCTAATCTAACCTCCAGTTGACACTTCTCAGCACAGCTCTGCATCTTATCTATGTCCCTCTGTAATCCACAATATCCTTTGGCACTATCTGAACTCTGCCTACCTTATAGCGTCAACTGCAAATTTACTAACCCATCCTTCTATGCCCACATCCAGATCATTTCTAAAAATGACAATGGTCCCAAAACAGTAACTGAGCTCCAGGATGACCATTTCCCATCAACCACCACCCTGTCTTCTTTCAGCGAGACAATTTCTGATTCAATTAGCTAAATCACCTTCAATCCCGAAACTCCGTATTTTGGGTAATAGCCTACTGTGTGGAACCTTATCAAACGCCTTATTGAAGGCCATATACATCACATCAACTGCTTTAGCTTCATCCATCCGTTTTGTCACCTTCTCAAATAACTCAAAAAGGTTAGTTAGGTATGACCTACCCTTCACAAAACTGTGT
Source organism: Chiloscyllium plagiosum (assembly GCF_004010195.1). Taxonomy (NCBI): domain Eukaryota; kingdom Metazoa; phylum Chordata; class Chondrichthyes; order Orectolobiformes; family Hemiscylliidae; genus Chiloscyllium; species Chiloscyllium plagiosum. The sequence continues at coordinate 118,122,863 of NC_057714.1, read as the reverse complement.
TGACCATCTTATTAGATTTCCTGGTGTGGAAACAGGCCCTTCGGCCCAACAAGTCCACACTGACCCTCTACAGAGTAACCCACGCAGACCCATTTCCCTCTGACTAATGCACCTAACACTGTGGGCAATTTAGCATGGCCAATTTACCTGACCTGCACATCTTTGGACTGTGGGAGGAAACCGGAGCACCCGGAGGAAACCCACAAGACACAGGGAGAACGTGCAAACTCCACACAGACAGTTGCCAGAGGCTGGAATCGAACTGAAACCCTGGTGTTGTGAGGCAGCAGTGCTAACCACTGAGCCACCATGCCGCCCCAGGGTGGCATCTCCAATCAAATTATTCCTTTTCAGATGATTATAAACCCCATTTCTATAACCTTTTCCAACAACTGAAGTAAGGCTCACTGGCCTATAATTATTAGGGTTATCCCGACTCCTTCTTAAACAAAGGAACAACATCCACTCTTGTGTGCTACTCTTGTCGACAATGATGACAAAGATCAAAGCCAAAGGCTCTGCAATCTCCTTCCTAGCTTCCCAGAGAATTGGAGGATTAATCCCATCTGGCCCAGAGGTCTTATCTATTTCCAGATCTTTCAAAATTGCTAAAAGCTCCACTTTGTCAGCCGCAATCCCATCTAATCTTGTAGCCTGTATCTCCATATTCTCACTAACATTGCCCATTTCCAATGTGAACACTGACGCAAAGTATTCATTACGTGCTTCCCCTATGTCCTCAGATTCTACACATAATTTCCCACTACTATCTTTGATTGGCCCTAATCTTACCCTAGTCATTCTTTTATTCCTGATATACCTTTTGAAGGCCTTAGGTTTTTCCTCAATCCTATCCGCAGACAACTTCTCATGTCCCCACCTGGCTCTTCTTAGCCCTCTCTTTAGATCTTTTCTGGCTAACTTATAACTCTCAAGCCCCCGAACTGAGCCTTCACGCCTCATCCTCACATAAGCCTTCTTCTTCCTCTTGACAAGAGCTTCCAACTTCTTTAGTAAACCATGGCTACCTCTCACAATATCTAACTCCCTGCCTGACAGGTATGTACTTATGAGAATAGCTACCCGCAGTAGCTATTCCTTGAATAAGCTCCAAATTTCAAGTGCGTCCATCCCCTACAGTTTCCTTCCCCATCCTATGCACCTTAAATCTTGCTTAATTGCATCATATACCTCTTTCCCTGCAGTATATAGCTATCCCTGCCCACTGCTATTATAAATATAACTGAATTACGGTCACTATCGCCATAGTCTCACCTACCCCAAATCTAACACTCACCGGGTTCAATCCCCAGTACTAAATCCAATATGGCATTGCCTCTTCTTGGCCTGTTTACATACTGTGTCAGAAAACTCTCCTGCACACATTGAATAAAAACTGACCCATTTAAACTGCTTTAACTACAGTATTCCCAGTCAATGCTAGGGAAGTTAAAGTCCTGGTAACAACTCCCCTGTTACTTGCTCCTATAAGAATCATCTTTGCTATCCTTTCATCTACATCCCTGGAACAATTCTGGGGCAGATAGCAAACCCACAATAGGGTGACCTGTCCTTTCCTGTTTCAAACCTCAGCGGAAGAGTCCTCAAATGTTATCTCAGCTGCTGTAATGCTACCTTTGATTAACAATGCCACCACCCCCACCCCTTTTCACATCTTCTCTGTTCTTTCAGAAACATTTAAATCCTGGAATCTACAACAACCATTCCTGTCCCACTTCCAGCCACGTCTCTGAAACGGCCACAACATGGAAATCTGGTACCAACCCTTTCTGCAAGTTCATCCACCTTATTCCAGATCCTCCTGGTATTGAAGTACACACATTTCAAATTAACACCCTGATTGCCGGTGCCCTCTTGTAAACCTTGTAAACCTACCCCTGACCTCACTACCCTCAACCTCCTGTACATTGGAACTACAATTCAGGTTTGCATCCTAGCTCTCTGAATTTCTGACTTAGGTCCCCACCTTTCTTCCTATCTGTCATTAGGCCTACACAGACCACGACTTGGGGCTGCTCCCCCTCCCCATCAAGGATCCCGAAAACACGAGCCCTGGCACCTGGGATGCACACCAATCGTAAGTCTCTCTCGTTCCCACAAAATCCCCTATCTGTCCCCCTAATTATGGAGTCCACAATGACTAAAGCTCTGCTCCTTTTCCCTCTTCCTTTCTGAACAAAAAGGGACAGACTCTGTGCCAGAGACCTGTGCCCCATTGATTACCCCTGGCGAGTATACTTGGTGTTGACGGGAACCACCACAGCAGACCCCTGCATTGTCTGCCTGTTCCTTTTCCCACCCCTGACAGCAACCCATCTACCTTCACGTGGCTATGAAGTAACTACCTCCCTGTAACTCCTCTCAACAACTCCCTCCGCCTCCCAAATGATCCGAAGTTCATTCAGCTCCCGTTCCCTAACGCGGTTCTCTAGGAGCTGGAGTTGGTTGCACTCCCCACAAATAAGGTCAGCAGGGACACTAGAGGTGACCCTTACCTCCCACATACGGCAGGAAGAACATTCAACTGTCCTAAACTCCACTCTCACTATTCTAAATTCCCAAATAGACTGCTGAAAAAAATGAAACAAAAGAAAACACTTGTCACTTTACCAACCAATGCATATAATTTTTTTTAAGTTAGAGGAAGAGGATGGGTGGGAGACATTACTCGAGTAGCGTTTCAGGTAAAGCAACTGCCCAAATATGTAACCTCATGATCTCTGCGACTGCCTCCAGGAAGAGAACAATGCCCAACCTGAAAGTTAGTCATTTAAACTGTATGCTCACATATCCCAAATCTATTGCAGGATCTTTCGTCAGACAAATCTGTGCAACATTTCAGCATTTTTTGTTACAGGAAATTTAGCTAAACTCCATGGGCTTACACAGATAATGGTAGAACCCTGGGGAGTATTGTTGAACAGAGACCTAGAGGTTTCAGGTACATTTTTCTTTAAAAAGCGGTGCCATAGATAGACGGAGTGGAGGAGGAAGAATTTGGCACACTTGCCTTCATTCATCATAGCACTGAGTATCAGAGTTTGGATGTTATAGTTTTACAGGTCAGGTAAGACCTTGGGGAGTCTTAACCCCGAGGTCACTCTGTTTGACAAGTACATTGTTCCTTGAAAGCAGCACCAGAGGTAGACAGGGTGGTGAAGAAAGGGTTTGGCATACTTGCCTTCACTGGTCAGAGTACTGAATGTAGGAGTTTCGACATTACGGTGCGACCTCTACATGAGGTCGGTGAGACCACTTTAGAGTACTGGGTACAGTTCTGGTCGCCCTGCAATAGAAAGAAATTATTAAATTGGGAACAGTACAGCAAAGATTTACGAGGATGTTACTAGGACTGGAGGTTCTGAGTTAAGGAAAGTCAAAGAGGTGTGCAGCACGGAAACAAACCCTTCGGTCCAACTCATCCAAACCGACCAGATATCCTAACCTAATGGATGTATGTTTGTTCACTGAGCTGGAAGGTTCTTTTGCAAATGTTTCAACACCATATGAGGTAACACCATCAGTGAATCACTGGTGTTATGGTCCACTTTCTATTTGTGTTGAAGTTTCCTTGGGTTGGTGGTGTCATTCCCTGTAATGATGTTATTCCCTGTGCTGGCGATGTCATTCCCTGTTCTTTTTTCTCAGAGGTTATAGATGGGATTCAAATTGATGTGTTTGTTGATAGAGTTGGAATGCCTCTGTTTGGCTTGTCCAAGGAGGTATGTGTTGTCCCAGTCAAAGTGGTGTCCTTCCTCATCTGTATGTAAGGATAGAGATAGAAACTCGATCCACTTTATCCAGAAACTCTAGTTACTGTCCCCTACATCAAGGGCATCTCAAATGACTGCCAGTCTACTCAGACCTCTTGGCATCATGGTAGCCCACAATTCCACCAACACACTAGAACAGCAGCTACTGAACTTAAAGACCCTATACAGCCAACAAGCAAAATGAACATTTACAAAACACCTTGCATGAACTGTAACAAACAGTACATTGGACAGACAGGCAGAAAACTAGCCGATAGGATACATGATGATCAACTAGCCACGAAAAGACATGATTCACTATAATTAGTATCCTTACATACAAATGAGGAAGGACACCACTTTGACTGGGATAACACATCTATCATAGGACAAGCCAAACAGAGGTACACACGAGAATTCCTAGAAGCAATGCATTCCAACTGCAACTTGATCAACAAACACATCAATTTGGATCCCATCTATCATCCTCTGAGAAAAAGAACATGAAATGATATCACCAACACAAGAAATGACATCACCACCCCAAGGAAACCTAAACACAAAAATAGAAAGCAGACCACAACACCAGAGGCTCACTGATGATATTACCTAGTATGGTGACGAAATACTTGAAAACAAAGCTTCCAGCTCAGTGAGCAAACTTACATCCAGAACCTCAACCTGGCCTACAAATCTTCTCCAAACTTATTAACATCCTAACCTAATCTCCTCCCGTTTGCCATTACTTGGCCCATATCCCGCTAAACCCTTCTTGTTCATATACCCATCCAGATTCCGTTTAAATGGTGTAATTGTGCCAACTTCCACCACTTCCTCTGGCAGCTCATTCCATACATGCACCACCCTCTGTGAAAAAGTTGCCCCTGAAGTCCCTTTTATATCTTTCTCCTCTCACCCTAAACCAATGCCCTCTTGTTCTGGACAGCCCAATCCCAGGGAAAAGACTTGTCTATTTATCCTGTCCATAGGAGAAAGTAAGGGCTGCAGATGCGGGAGATCAGAGCTGAAAATGTGTTGCTGGAAAAGCGCAGCAGATCAGGCAGCATCCAAGGAACAGGAGAATCGGCGTTTCGGGCACAAGCCCTTCTTCAGGAATGAGGAAGGTGTGTCCAGCAGGCTAAGATAAAAGGTAGGGAGGAGGGACTTGGGGGAGGGGGTTGGAAATGCGATAGGTGGAGGGAGGTCAAGGTGAGGGTGATAGGCCGGTGGGGTGGGGGCGGAGAGGTCAGGAAGAAGATTGCAGGTTAGGAAGGCGGTGCTGAGTTCGAGGGATTTGACTGAGACAAGGTGGGGAGAGGGGAAATGAGGAAACTGGAGAAATCGGAGTTAGAACGTGGCTGAAGAGCTTCTGTGCAGAGGAGATGACCTGGGGTGTGCAGTGAGAGAGGGACTCGAAATCCTTGTAGAGGGAGGAAGAGAGCTTCTTCAAGGAAGGCATCCTTGTAAGAGGATTCGCATGTCACTCTTCAGCCTCCAACACTCCAGGGAAAACAGGCCCAGCCTATTCAGCCTCTGCCTATAGCTCAAATCCTCCAACCCTGATAACATCCTTGCACATCTTTTCTGAACCCTTTCAAGCTTCACAATATCCTTCCTATGAAGCCGCAACATGACCTCCCAACTCCTGTACTCAAATCTCTGACCAATAAAGGAAAGCATACCAAAAGCCTTCTTTACTATCCTATCTACCTGCAACTCCACTTTCAAGGAACTATGAACCTACACTCCAAGGCCTCTTTCTTCAGCAATACTCCCCAGAATCTTATCATTAAGCGTATAGGTCCTAGGAGAAAGTGAAGACTGCAGATGCTGGAGATCAGAGTCTAGAGTGTGGTGCTGGAGAAGCACAACAGTTTAGGCAGCATCCAAGGAGCAGGAGAATCGATGCTTCAGGCATAAGCCCTTCATTAGGAAGGTGCTTATGCCTGAAACGTTGATACTCTTCCTCCTTGGATGCTGCCTGACCTGCTATGCTTCTCCAGCACCACACTCGAGTGTGTAAATATCGCTCTGATTTGCTTTTCCAAAATGCAGCACCCACATTTATCTAAATTAAACTCCACCTGCCACTCCTCAGCCCATTGGCCCATCTGATCAAGATCATGTTGCACTCGGAGGGAACCTTCACTATCCGCTACACCTTCAATTTTGGCATCATCTGCAAACTTACTACCTATACCTCCTACGTTCACATCCAAATCATTTATATAAATGACGAAAAGCAGTAGACTCAGCACTAATCCATGTGGCACTCCAGCACCATCCTCTGTCATCTACTTCTGAATCAGTTCCGTTTCCAAATAACTAGTTCTCCCAGTATTCCATGCGATCTAACCTTGCTAACCAGTCTCCCATGAAGAACTTTGTCAAATACCATAGCGAAGTCCACATAAATCATGTTTACTGCACTGCCCTCGTCAATCCACTTTGTTACCTCTTCAAAAAAAACTCAATCAAGTTTGGGCTGGGACTTTCTTTCCTGGAGCATAAGAGATTGAGCAGTGACTTTATAGAACTTCACAAAATCATGAGGGGCTCGCATAGGGTCGGGTACGTTTTGGCGCTGAGCTGTTTTGGTGCCAATTCAGAAAAAACAAGTCTTGTTTGGTAAGAGAGGAAGACTAACAACCCGATGTAATTTTCTCAACTAGCAAGAGTTGATAATCAAAGCTGTAATGACCCACTGTAGATTCAAATCTCGTTTTGTAATCATTTTCTCATTTAACAATTGTTAATAGTCATCTACTGCCTTGATGATACTTAAGCCCTTCTGTCTTCACATTGGAAAGCTGTAATACAATTTTCTTTCTACTTTCTTGCAGAGCCCATACCAGAAATGGCTGAAAACATTCTAAGCAAGAGACACAAACCAAAATTTTCACACGATAGTTATCTATATGTATTGGCGCCAAAACAGCTCAGTGCCAAAACAGTTTAGAGCCAAAAGGGTAGCGCCAAATAGTCCCATTCTGCTCGTGTAAGGTGAATGTCAAAGGTCTATTCCCAATTAAAAACTGGGGCCATAGTTTTAGGGTAGATAGGAAAAGACTTAAAAGGGAACTGAGGGGCAACATTTTCACAATGAGGGTGGCTCATTTATGGAATGAACTGCCAGAGGGAGTGGCAGATGCAAGTACACTTATAACATTTAAAAGACATTTGGACAGGTACATGAATAAGCAAGGGTTAGCAGGAAATGGGCCAAGTTCAAGTAAATGGGACTAGTTCAGTTTGAGAAACCTGTCATGGGTGAGTTCAACCAAAGGGTCTGTTTCTGTACTGTCTGACTCAATGAAACATGACATGCTGCGATGTGGAGGTGCCGGTGTTGGACTGGGATGGACAAGGTCAGAGGTCAGACGACACCAATTTTTAGTGTCTTAATTAATCAAATTATAGATCATCCCTTCACTTGTTATTCAGCTGTTGACACTTTACTCATACATCTGAGACTCTAGATCACCTGCAGAGGTGTATTACTCAGCCTGTCCAACACTCCATTCACCCCATTTGTATGATGTTTTGCTCTCGCTGCCAATAAATTCTATGTCTGTATCTTTCTCTCCTACTTCGCCTGACGCAAGAACTACACTCCAGAAGCTTGTGATTTCAAATAAACCTACTAGACTACAACCTGGTGTTGCTGGGTTACTGAATCTCATGCTCAAGTTATGTCAGGGGCGTCTCCTCATAAGTTGGCACTGAAACAGTCCTGTGCTTTCCTCATTAATTGGGAAGAAACCAGACTAAATTCCAATTTTATTTCCATTCTTCCCTGTGAGTATTTCCTCCAACCTGATCTCTGTCCAGGCTCCACGTATCGCGTTCATAACTTCTCTAATGCATCTTTATCCAGTAATGCACAATATGGTATCTCTTTCCAAATGTTTTAAGATAAAGTATATAAAATTGAGTGACCTCCACATCCATACTATCATTCCTGGGCTTTTTCACGTTTTGTCCAGTTCTCTCCCTCCTTTCTCTTCGTATAGGCCGTGATTTTTCAACTTTTCCACACACGCTTCTCGTTTCGTTTCGTTTCGCCTCGCCTCTCCGAACCCGAACCCGAAGTCGTTTAGTATAAAGTCCCCCTCAGCCACCCCCGTATTTTCTTTCCTTTCTTTCTCATCCTATGTCTCATGCCCTACCCCGCCCATTTTCTACTCTCCCGTCAACATTGCGACGACCGTCACCCAACAGCCGAGTTAAAAAGGCGCCAAACTGCCACCTGCCGCAGAACTTCGCGCGCTCCAGCCAACCGGCAACCGGCACCCTCCCCTCACTGCGCCTGCGCCCCGCTAACTGTCACCTGCCAGAGGCGAGCACCCTCCCCTCACTGCGCCTGCGTCCCGCTAACTGTCACCTGCCAGAGGCAAGCACCCTCCCCTCACTGCGCCTGCGCACCGCTAATGGTCTCCTGCCGGCGCCATTACTTCATTGATGATCACGTGCCGGAGGTCGGCCCTCTCAGTGCGCCTGTGCGGGAGTGTACAATCCAAAAAACGACTCAAACAGAAATTGTTGGCAGAACTCAGCAGGTGTGGCCACATCTGTGGAGAGAAAGCAGGGTTAATGTTCAGTGAACATCTTCAGAATTGTAGATTGTAGCTGGGTAAAGGTTGGTGTATATGCTTGAGATGGTTGGAGTAAATGATTGGTGGAGATGGAGCCCAGGGAAAGATGGAGAAACCAGTTGGGTGGATGAAGGACTGGGTAAAGGTCAGCTTGAGGAAATCAATATCTGTTAGTGGGGACCATTAGCAGTCCAAGTGATGACAAGACTTACGGAGATGGGTAAGGACATGGGAGAAGGTGCTCAGGCCCTAAAATTATTGAACTTGATATCGAGTCCAGAAGCATTAAGCTTGAGAGAATAATGAATTGTGAGGATAATGCTGAGTGACATCAGAGGGACACTGATGAATTGGTAAAATGGGCATCCCATAATGATTACTTGTCATGGTATTCCAGTTGTTCCATTTGTTGCTGACTGCATTACTATTAATGCTATGGATAACTGTTCAATTCTTTTGAATCCAGTTTTGGACAAAGATTTGCCAGTTTGTTTTTCAGTATTATATCTCTCCGAGTCCAGCTGACTGTGGATGATCACCACAATGAAAATGTTGATTAACTTGCAGAGCTCGGCACATTTCTTTCCTAACTGTCCCAGTAAAATGTGATCCATTATCACTTGAAAGCTGTACAGGTATGTCAAATCATGATATAATTTCTTTTAACAGGTATTTAGCAATGGTACTAGCATCATTATTTTTACATGGAAATGCTTCAATCCACTTAGAAAATACATCTATAATTACTAATACATACTTAAATCCCATACATGAGGGTGATTCAATAAAAATCCATTCGCAAATTTACAAATGGCCCTGTTGGATTTGGATGGGAGGCAACCTGTACTTTTCCTGTCTTTTTCAGGATTTGTGAGTTGACAGACAACATGTTTTTCATTAATTTATTTTGTAACTGCTGAAATACCTGGCGCATACCATGTTTTAGAAATATAGTCTGCTGTCCTCCCTTTGCCCGCATGTATAAACACTGCAAGCAATCCAAGGAAGCAAAGATCTGGGTGCCACACGGCCATCACGGTGCACCCACACTCCCCCAGGTGTTTTACTACAATGATCTTGTGCCCACCTCCTCAGTACTGGCCTATGATTGGGAGGCCAGCACATCATGAATTGCAGGCTGAGAATCAATGGATTTGGTGCATTTAATGATACAAACGGACATGTGGAAAGCTGTGTCTGAGACAGCGGCCCCTTGTGCAGTCCTGTCACTCCCTCCATTGCCCAGTGCAACTTCATCTTGGTGACCTTTGTGTGCTTGGCACTTAATAGTTGGGATTTTCTGGTGACGTCGTATGGCACATCAAAGGTTGTCAAACTGTTCAGCATTCTTGATTCTGGAGCCAGCAGAGGTCAGATACTCTTGGAATTTCCAAATCTGTCCACAATCATGGGTCACCCCAAATGCATACCGTGAAACGGTTTAAACGTTGACGGTTCATCCCCTGGCCAAAATTCATGTACAGGTCAGAGCAAACAGCTCCGCCTGGTGTGCAGAAAGAGTATTTAGTAATGTTGCAGCTTTACCAGTGGGGTGATGTGTAACAACAGCGTAGCTGGTGCTGCATTTGCCATGTTCCTCAATCAAAGCTGATCCATCCACAAAATAAATCTGGGTTGTGCGTAAGGGTCTCGTTGAGATCAATCCGTGGCTTCATTACCAGCTGAGTTACTGTCTTGCAAGCCTGTTTACTGGGTGAGACGAGTAGAAGGTTGTCTATGTACTGCGCAAGGGTTGAGGCTGCATGTAACAATGTGTTCCAAGTCTTTCTTTTAGGCACTTGGAAAATATTGGGGGTCTCTCGGTGTAGACATAAGACATGGGAGCAGAAATTAGGTCATTTGGCCCATCAAGTCTACTCATCATTGCTCACAGTACTCTAAATGTGGTCTGACCAGAGCCTTCACAAACCTTGTTGAATTCCTTGAGGATGTGACAAAACACATTGAAGGTAGAGCTGAAAATGTGTTGCTGGAAAGGCGCAGCAGGTCAGGCAGCATCCAGGGAACAGGAGAATCGACGTTTCGGGCATAAGCCCTTCTTCAGGCTTATGCCCGAAACGTCGATTCTCCTGTTCCCTGGATGCTGCCTGACCTGCTGCGCCTTTCCAGCAACACATTTTCAGCTCTGATCTCCAGCATCTGCAGACCTCATTTTCTCCACATTGAAGGTAGAGCAGTGGATGGGGTGTGCATGGATTTTAGTAATGTGTTTGATAAGGTTCCCCATGGTAAGCTCATCCAGAAAGTAAGGACACATGAATACAGGGAAACCTGTCTGTCTGGATATAGAGTTGGCTGGAAGATAGAGGGCTGTGGTAGATGGAAAGTATTCAACCTGAGTGCGGTAATCAGTGGTGTTCTGGGACCTCAGCTGTTTGATTTTTATAAATGGTTCGGATGTGGATTAGTAAGTTTGCCGATGACATGAAAGTTAGTGGAATTGTGGCTCGTGTGGAGGGCTGTTGTAGGTTACAACGAGACATTACAGAATGCAGAGCTGGACTGATAAGTGGCAGATGGACTTCAACCTGGAAAAGTTTGAAGTAATTCACTTTGGAAGGTTGAATTTGAATGCAGATTACAGGATTGAAAGCAGGATTCTTGGCTGTGTGGAGGAACAGAGGAATCTTGGAGTCCATATCCATAGATCCCTCAAATTTGCCCCCTAGGTTGATAGGGTTGCTAGGATTGTGTATGGTGTGTTGGCTTTCATTAGCAAGGGGATTGAGTTTTAGAACCATGAGGTTATGCTGCAGTTCTCTGGAGTCCTGGTTCGACCACATTTGGAATATTCTGTTCAGTTCTGGTCGCCTCATTAGAGGAAAGGAGTGGAAGCTTTAGAGAGGGTGCATAGGAGATTTTACCAGGATACTGCCTGGACTGGAGGGCATGTCTTATGAATAAAGGTTGAGGAAGCTACGGCTTTTCTCATTGGAACAAAGAAGGATGAGAAGTGACTTGATAGAGGTGTACAAGATGTTGAGAAGCGTAGATGGAGTGGATAGCCAGAGACTTTCTCGCATGGCAGAAATTTCTATCATGAGTGGGCATAATTGGAGGAAGGTTTAGGGGAGATGTCAGAGGTAGGTTCTTTACTCAGAGAGTGGTGGGTGCGTGGAATGCACTGCCAGTAGTGAGGTTGAATTCGATACATTAGGAACATCTAAGCAACTCTTCAATGGGCACATGGAAGATTGTACAATGAAGAATATGTAGATTAGTGTGATGTTAGAGTAGAATAGAAGGCTGGCACAACATCAAGGGCCTGTGCTGTGCTGGACTGTTCTATGTTTTTAAAGCCTTAGATGTCCATCCTTGCTTTTATAATCTAGTCCTCTCGAAATTAATGATAACATTGTATTTGCTTTCCTAACTACAGAGTCAGTCTACAAGTTTACCTGAAGAGAAACCTGGACTAGGACTACCAAGTATCTTTGCACTTCAGATTTCTGAATTTTCTTCCCGTTTAAAAAATAGTCCATACCTCTTTGCTTTTTACCAAAGTGCATGATTTCACATTTGCCCACACATTTCATCTATGACTTCTTTGCCCACTCTCCTAACCTATCTAAATCTTTCTGCTGCCTACTCCCCTCCTCAGTACTACCTGCCCCTCCACCTATCTTTGAATCATCTGTAAGCTTAGCCAGAATACCCTCCGTTCCTTCACCCGGATCATTAATGTATGAAGTGAAAAGTTGTGGTCCCAACACTGACCCTTGTTGAACACCACTTGTCACCAGCTTCCATCCTGAGAAGGACCCTTTTATCCCTACTCTCTGCCTTCTGCCAGACAGTCAAGTTTCTATCCATGCTTGTGCCTGGCTTTTAACACCTTGGGCCCATGTATTACTCAGCCCTGTGGGAGCCATGTCTGTGTGTATTGAGATCCTTCATACCTGAACACAAAAAAGAACTGGAAGTCCACATATATGGTTACGGAGAAAAAGGTGGAGCAGTGGTCAATGACCATGTAGTAGAGGGACCCAATAGGGATACTAGTAAGAATAGTGGCTGGATTGGGAAAGACTGACTCATTGATAGCCTAGAGGTCTTGGACAAATCCCCACCTTCTATTGGAATTGGAGTGTTGTAGGGGCTTTTTATTGGTATTATGACTCACTGATCCAACAAGGGCATATCAGTGCAATCCCTTGAGTGGCTGCGGAAGAAAAAGAATACGGAGGTCTCCTTGGTAATGGCTCTGAGGGGTGGCGAGTAAGTTTGTGGGGTTGCGCCATTAACATTCACCCAACAAGATCAGGGTGACTGGCCCACAGATTTTTAAGGACCTGGTTTAGCAGGTTCTCAAGTTCTGGCTGAGGAATTTGAGGACAAAACTCACTTCCCTCCAGGATCCTTCAATATCCATTAGAAATTCACCTGCACCTCCACACACATCATTTACTGCATCCGCTGCACCCGATGTGGCCTCCTATACATTGGGGAGACAGGCAGCCTACTTTCAGAACATTTCAGCGAACACCTCTGGGACACCCGCACCAACCAACCCAACCGCCCCGTGGCTGAACACTTTAACTCCCCCTCCCACTCCGCCAAGGACATGCAGGTCCTTGG
>NC_057714.1:118071896-118109776 GCF_004010195.1 Chiloscyllium plagiosum | reverse complement strand
TCCTCATTCCTGAAGAAGGGCTTATGCCCGAAACGTCGATTCTCCTTCTCCTTTGATGCTGCCTGACCTGCTGTGCTTTTCCAACAATACATTTTTAAGACGAAACTCAACATCCCACATCTCAAACATACCCTCAATGCAAAGGAGCTCGTGGAAGAATAGACCAAACCCTTGTCCTTGTTTATACTACATGCGAGTGTATTTTTGCATTAGCCATCATTTGTCATCTTCTAAGTGTCTCATCCTCCAAGATATTAGCCCTAGATTTTGGGGCACCCATCCTTCTGCAATGACCAGCATGCGGTGGGATGCACTATTGGACATTCCCAATAGTTCTTGTGCCTGGGTGAGCAGGATGACTGCTGCAGCAACACCCTCTGGACCCATCAGGAAAGTCTGAATTTACAGCCTATATAAATTTTGAGGAAATTGCTTATAAAAGGCATGATACTCCCAGTCAGTACCAGTGCCATCGTAAAAGGCTGTACAATGAACTCTGGAATGCCAGTGGCCCAAATGCTGATCTTTTTGGTAGTCGGAGCCTGCTTGGAAGATGCAATAGAGGGATCCCACAAAGTCTTTGAGGGTTTTGCTTGTGTGGGTACCATAACATTGCCAGGCATATAGAATAGGGGATGTTGCAACTTGGTGCGGGAATAAACCACATCTGTTGGTTGGAACTGAACCTCTATCCCCACTTCAGAGCAATTAATGATAGCCTGCATCTTACAGAGCAGATCCTGACTGCATAAGTTACCAGGAGTATCCTTTGATAGTAAGAAGATGTCCATGTCCTTAAAGTCTCCAACCTGGACATCTAATCACTCTGAGAATGACTTTGTTTGTGAAGTCCCCGAGAGTCCCACCACAGATATGTGTCTTGTTATACTTTGAATCCCGTTTGCAAAGTCCTTTGTTAAGACTAAAAATGTGGTACCGGTATCAACCAAAAAGGGAACTTTCTTTCCCCCTGCAGTTGTCTAAAATGGGTTCTTTAATTCCCTATGCAGACATACAAGGCAGTAGCTGCACAGGACTGGGCCAAGAAAGTCATGAGAAGTAAGGTACACTTAGTCCTGGCCACAATGCTCTCCCTTCCAATTTTCCTCATAGGTATTTCCCCACTGATTCTAAGCTGTAAAATTTACCTGCGGTCTGGTGTAAACCTGGACTAGTGTGTTGTTATAGCCCTCAGGCCACCATGTTTCCTAGGCAGCTGTCATGATGGGCAATTTTTAGCCCAGTGACCGAGCTGACCACAATTAAAGCAGCCACCAGTTTAAAATATTCCCCTACAGCCACTGCCTCATCCTCCCTTTCTATCTGTCTCCTCTTTTCAGAAGACATTCTTCTAAGCAAATTATTCTATCAAGTTTAAATGTACCATTGGTTGGAAAAAAAATTATTCTCGTTCTTGCTCCGTGCTACCCATTTTTGAAGGTTGCTGATTGACGACTGACCACAATTTTGAAACATGAAGAAAGCTGGTGTTCCCTTCTAGGGAATTCTACTCGAACCAGCTCCCATTCTCTCAACTGATTGAGTCGGCACAGATCACGGCATCGTTGTTCCCTATGCCTACTTCACCTGGCCTTCACATGACCCATTTGGCCTCTATATCCTGGCTCTGTCTGGGTGTTTGAGATACTGCTGAACACAAAACACTTACCAGTTAGTCAACCAATTATCATAGCAAATCAAACAGTTTTGGGGTAATTTGTTTGTAACTCCCCTGTTACTTCCCAGTGATCTGATTCCCAAAAGCTCGACAACAATTAACATATGATACTTACAACAAATATCACATACAGTACAAATTTACAGTTAACTAAACATATAAGCAGTTCTCTTATATGGGCGGCACAGTGGTTAGCACTGCTGCCTCACAGCGCCAGAGACCCGGGTTCAATTCCCGCCTCAGGCGATTGACTGTGTGGAGTTTGCACATGCTCCCCGTGTCTGCGTGGGTTTCCTCCGGGTGCTCCGGTTTCCTCCCACAATCCAAAGATGTGCAGGTCAGGTGAATTGGCCATGCTAAATTGCCCGTAGTGTTAGGTAAGGGGTAAATGTAGGGATATGGGTGGGTTGCGCTTCGGCGGGTCGGTGTGGACTTGTTGGGCTGAAGGGCCTGTTTCCACACTGTAATTTAATCTAATCTAATCTCTGTCTGTGTTGTATGCCCCTATGGATTGAGTCCTTAACACATCATCTTAAACTTTAACAATGCACTTCACTTAATCTTACTTTTGATCCTATCGCACAAGGACCTTGTCCCTTCCAACTTTGTCCTATCTCACAAGAAACCAGGTTTCTCCACCTCACGACATCTTTTCTCTTGTTTTACATAATCTGCCCAGTCTGATCAGGATTAGAGTTTTCAGAATCCACTTTTCTCTATCATCGAACTAAAAAGAGGAGTGATTCAAAAAGTTAAGCCCAATCCTGAAATGCTTAGCAATTGCAGTACTCTCACTGAGACAACAGACTACGTTTTGTGCTGTCCAAAGGAGGGCCCCTTCAGTAACCAAAATGTCACTTACAACTGACCTGTTAGGGTCCTTCCTTAGAGAACCTCCGTGTTTGTGTCCATTTACTTATTGGCAAGCAGTGAGCGATCTCAGTGGAACCTCCAAGATTACTGTCAAAATCTCAACTCGGCAAGTTTGACTCTTAACACAACTACAGGATATGTGACCGTCAGTTTGTAGCTTCTTGTATTTCACTTGTATCCAAGGGGAGAGTGCCTTGACTAGGCTCTGACGTGGAGGAACCAGTGTCGGATTGAGGTAGATAAAGTTAAAAATTACACAACACTAGGTTATAGTCCATCAGGGTTATTTAGAAGCACTAGCTTTTGGAGCGTGCTCCTTCATCAGGTGGTTGTGGATCTTATATTCCACAGCTACCTGTTGAAGGAGCAGCACTGTGAAAGCTAGTGCTTCCAAATAAATCCGTTGGACTATAACCTGGTGTTGTGTGATTTTGAACTTTGACTAGGTTAGCAACTTCATCAGTTACAGCAGCAGTTTTATACACTCACATAAACATGTTCCATTTGACCAAATGTAATGGTTCTTCCTTCATGTGATAAAGAGGCTTGTGTCAAAGTACAGAGTTCACCACTTTTCAACTGCCTCCTCAGTATTGTTAGTCTCATCTGGTCAATAAGAGGAACAATGTTATGTAACTAACATTTTATTTTTGGGGTAATGTCTTTTTATAAGGACTAACCTTCCCTTGTCTCGTTTGCTATATTTCAGTATCTGATGTCACACCGCCATTGTGGTTACATTTTAAGCTAGGGACAAGATGTTGCAACACATAGTTACA
The DNA here is from genome assembly GCF_004010195.1 of Chiloscyllium plagiosum. Taxonomy (NCBI): domain Eukaryota; kingdom Metazoa; phylum Chordata; class Chondrichthyes; order Orectolobiformes; family Hemiscylliidae; genus Chiloscyllium; species Chiloscyllium plagiosum. Next base: position 118,106,446 of record NC_057714.1, on the reverse strand, counting down.
ACTGCTGACAGCTTGTTTGGTATTAGTTGCTGAAGTAAGCTTTAATTCTAAGTTGACTAAATATAATGATCCAGCAAGCCTAGTGATCTACAATGGTCCTTCTTCTCTATTTCCACACACTCCACAGCCCATTGGCCCAGCTGATCAAGATCCCAAGGATGTTCTAACTGTGTAAGAAGCGTAATTAGACTGATTTCTGAGATGCCAGTACTGACTTATGAAGAGAGACTGGAATATTTCTTTAAAAAGGAGACAAAATGCAGGTAATTATAGGCCAGTGACCTTAATGTGTGTGAGTGAAAAAATGTTAAAGTCTCTTACAGAGGATGTAATATCAAAACATTTAGAAATAATGTGATGAAGCAGAGTCAGCGCGGCTTCATGAAGGGGGGAGATCACACCTGATAAATTTACCAGATACTCAGATGGTAACAAGCAGGATAAATAAAGAGGAAGCAGTGTTGGTAAATATTTGGATAAGGTACCATACATTAGGCTATTTAATGAGAGCTTATGGTACTGCAAGTAGTAACATTAAATTCACCAAGTCTTGCCAGACCATAGGGCTATTCTCCCATTAAAGAGACATAACTGATAATGACAACTGAGGAGAGAGTGAAAAGGAGGGTCCTTCATGGTAACCTCAGGCAGTTCAAGAATTGAACCCACACTATTAACATCACAAACCAGCTATCCAACCAAATGAGCTAACAGCCCAAGTTGCAAATAGTGTATTAGCATAGATAGGTCAAGCAGCATCCGAGGAGCAGGAAAATCGACGTTTTGGGCAAAATCCCTTCATCAGGAATGAGGCTGGGAGCTTCGGGGGTGGAGAGACAAATAGGTGGGGGCTGGGGCTGGGGAGAAGGTAGCTGAGAGTGTAATACATGAATGGACATAGGGGTAAAAGGTGATGGGTCGGAGAGGAGGGTGGAGCGGACAGGTGGGAAGGAAGATTGACAGATGGGACAGGTCATGATTACAGTGCTGAGCTGGAAGGTTGGAACTGGGATAAGGTGTGGGGGGGGGGGAGAAATGAGGAAACTGGTGAAGTCCACATTGATGCCATGGGGTTGGAGCGTCCCAAGGCGGAAGATGAGGTGTTGTTCCTCCAGGCGTTGGGTGGTAAGGGATTGGCGATGGGGGAGGCCCAGGACCTCATGTAGAGGGGAATGTTTGGCTACAGGGCGGTAGGGTTTTACCCGAAATGTCGATTCTCCTGCTCATTGGATGTTGCCTGACCTGCGTTTTTCCAGCACCACACTCTTTACTCTAATCTCCAGCATCTGCAGTACCCATCTCCGTCTAGTTGATTTTAACCTTACTGCGAATCCTCTTCCAAGTGATGGGGGAGGCCCAGGACCTCATGTAGAGGGAATGTTTGGCTACAGGGCAGTAGGGTTTTACCCGAAATGTCGATTCTCCTGCTCATTGGATGTTGCCGACCTGCGTTTTTCCAGCACCACACTCTTTACTCTAATCTCCAGCATCTGCAGTACCCATCTCCGTCTAGTTGATTTTAACCTTACTGCGAATCCTCTTCCAAGGATGCCTGACTTGAAGAAGTTCTCCTTTCTCTCTGCAAGGATCTCTGAGTCTCTATCTCACTGCAACCCCCAGGTCATCTCCTGTGTCCTGAAGCTCTTCAACCAAATCCTGAAGCAAACTCGCTACCACAGCCACATCTCCTTCCTCAGTGCCTGCCTACGGAACTAACTGATCCCACATGGACTCCGAACCACATTTGGAACAACGCAATTTGAATCTGAACAGGACAACCAATACAGACTACAAATTCAAAACCTCCAGCAACGGTTCTCCTTCCGGATCCTCCACTCCAGACTCTCAGCTATCGCCACCACCTAACCTCTCTACAGTCAGCTATGCTTCAACTGAAGGCCATACTCTCTCAGAACTGCAAAGGACCCCAACTGTATTATATCCTCAAGAATTCATACACTCAAAAAACAATCTTTCAAAACAATTCAAGCATCAAAAACTGTAAGGGCAACAGATTTTATATTCCCACCTCAATAGTCAGAGATCCTCGAACATTCCAGACCAGCCTCTGGAACTGCACGGCCAACATCAGCCACGAGGCTGCACCATCCACCATCACCGCGGTGATCGATGATGTCATTTCCGCCCCCGCCGACTGGCAGCTTGCAGCCACGGCTGCTCATGCCGCCTCCACGGCTGCCGGTCAGACAACCGCTGCCGCGATTGCCACGGGATCTGCCACCGTCGGGACCAAAGCAAGACCCAACTGAAAACACACTTCTGCCTTGCCTCCCTGTTGCCGCCATCGGAGCCACTTCCGCTCCCTCTGACATCACCGATGCCACACATTCCACGACTTCTATCCCCTTTGCAGCTGATTCCGCAGCTACTTCCGCCCCCTATAACTGCACCCACTCCACGCGTTTCGTCACTTCTGCCCACTGCGTCATCACTGAAATCACTCGTTCTGTCACTTCCGATCCCACAGCTGCCATCGTCGCAACCACTTCTGTCCCCACTTACATCACTTACCTGCACACAACCGATATGCCGCCCATGGAACCCACTGTCGCGCCCCCGCCGAATCCTGAGGTGACCATCACTTCCGAAGTGACGTCACCCTGTTCCCCTCCAATACCACGCCCGCTCTAGTCACAGTCTCCACTCCCAGCTCCAGCTGTATCCCAGGTGCTAGCTCCCAACCCTGCCGGTTTTTCATCATTCCCCCAGATCCCTACCCCCCCCCACTGAGTCCTCAGCAAAGGCCTTACCTTCATCCCCCTCCGTCCACGTATCAAGAATTCAATACATGTCGTGATGTCGAACACTTCATCCTCCACCTCCAAGCTTTTTTCATCAAGACTCTTGCCCACCCTCCGAGGACCCCTTCACCCGCCTCCAACACACCTCATCCACCTGGACAACTCTTGCCGGTCTATTACCCGCCCTCGACCCCTTTATTTCCAACTGCCAACCCCACCAGCCTGTGGCCAAACATTTCAACTCTCCTTCCCTCTGCCGAGGTCCTGGGCCTCCTCCATCGCCACTCCCTCACCATCCAATGTCTCGAGGAAGAATGCCTCATCTTCCGCCTCAGTACCTCGCAATCGCATGGCATCAAGTGGACTTCACCAGTTTCCTCACTTCCACTCTCCCCACCTTACCCCAGTTCCAACCTTCCAGCTCAACACCATCTTCATGATCTGTCCCACCTGTCAATATTCCTTCCCACCTAGCCGTTCCACCCTCCTCTCAGACCTGTCATCTTTACCCCACCTCCATCCACCTATTGCACTCTCCACTACCTTCTCCCCACCCCAGCCCCCTCCTATTTATATCTCCACCCCCGAGGCTCCCAGCCTCATTCCAGATGAAGAGCATTTACCCAAAACATCAATTTTCCTGCTCCTCGGATACTGCCTGACCTGCTGTGCTTTTCCAGCACCACTCTAATCTTGACTGTAATCTCCAGCATCTGCACTACCCACCTCCGCCTATTAGCAATGATAGTCAATTAAGTAATGGAAGACAGTGTTTTGGGATATGGGGGGTTGGGGGAAATTTGGGGCTACACAACATATATTCATGACTTGGATAAGGAAAGTGAATGTACTATCACCAAGTTTGTGGATAACAGAAATAGGTGGGAAAACAAGTCGTATAGATGACAAAGGGACCACAGAGGGATATCGATGGGTAAAGTGGGCAAAAACTTGGAAGATGGAATATAATGTGGGAAAATGTGAGGTTATGCACTTTAGCAGGAAGAATAGAAGAGTTGAATATTATTTAACTAAAGAAAGACTGCAGAAAGCTACAGAACAAAAGGAATTGAGAGTCCTCATCCATGCTCCTCCTCCACGTTCAGCGAGTAATAAGGAAGGCAAACAGAATGTTAGCTTTTATTTCAAAGGGAATGGAGAATAAAAGTAATGGGGTGTTGCTAAAACTATACAAGGCACTAATAAAACCATTAGAAGATAGTGAGGACTACAGATTCCGAAGTTGATAAAATGTGGCGCTGGAAAAACCACAGTAAGTAAGGCAGTATCCGAGCAGCAGGAGAGTTGACATTTCAGGCAGGACGCTTTATCGGGACTGCGGGAAGGGAGCTGAAAAATATATAGGGGGAGGGGAGTGGGTCTGGGGGAAAGATAGGTAGGGTGGTGAGAGGTTATTGTGATAAGTCAATGGGAAGGGTGGAACACAGGTGGAAAGGAAGATGGACTAGTAGACCAGATTCAGAGGGTGGTGCTGAGTCAGAAGAACTTCAGAGTGGCGGAGATGACCAGGGGGTTGCAGTTGGAAAGAAACTTACTGAGGTCTTCGCAGAGGGAGGAGGAAAACTTCTTCAAGGTGTGATGTGTAGGAGCCGGTGTTCAACTGGGGTGGACAAAGTTAAAAATCACAGAACATCAAGTTTTAGTCCAACAGGCTTATTTGGAAGCACTAGCTTTCGGAGCGGCGCTCCTTCATCAGGTGGTTCTGGAGTTGGGTCATAAGACACAGAATTTATAGCAAAAGCTTACAGTCTCATGCAAGTGCAATGATATATTAACGAACATCAATTGTTGTTAAGTCTTTTATCTTTGAGAATGAGGAATAGAATAGAATAGTCAAGTTTGGTACCCAGGAGGATGGCCTCAACTGGGACGTGGGATTCATGTCACACTACAGGTGACACCCCCCCACTACACTATACACAATCTCTCTCTCTCACACACGCTTTTACAAACACACACACTCGCGGAGATCCTCTCATACACACGCTGTCTTTCATACACAAATACACCCCTCACACACTCATCCACAATCGAATAACTAGGTTTAACAATCGAGGTTTGTTAAATACATGATTCTGGGTAATCCAAGATGGAGGACGGGAAAAATTTCTGGCTGTAACAGCTGCTCGTTTTTTGAGGTATTTTAGGTGTTGAAGGTGATTTCCTTGAATTCCAGGAGCAGCAATTACTGTTTTATATGCTGTTGCATTGTTTTGGAACTGTGGGGAAAAAACAATCAAAACAACAACAGTTTTAAAAGGGAGATGAACAGACAAAGGAAGCACATGGTGAGGTCAGTGCAGGAGAGAGAGAGAGACAAACTGACACTGCCTATGCTGTTTGAATTCATGTATCACTGAATGTCGGAATGCATCTGGGAAAATTAACAAACAGTGAAATTCACAACTGACCTTGTAGGAACTGTTTGGGCAAAGTTCACAGCACAGAATCAGATAAGTGTATTGTTTTAAGTGGCCTACAGAAAGTCTGCAGTAATCAGTAGAGAGGGTTCTTTCTTGATTATATGTTTTTTGGAGATATGTCTCTTGATTAAACTTAAAATTTAAGCTATAACTATTAATTTAACCTGGGGTAGTGTTTGTAGAGGAATCAGACGGTGTTATTTACTGGGTCTGTAGATTGTGAAGGAGCAAAAATGGTCTTTAGTAGACTGATATGTGCTTCTTGTCAGATGTGGGAGTTTAAAGAGAGTTTAGGGTATACTGCAGATTATATCTGCCATAAATGCTGTTGGTTGCGAATCTTATCAGATCGAATGGATCGGTTGGAGAGACAGTTAGAAGCAATGAGGAATTTGCAACAGCAACAGTACAGGAAGGGGCGGGAGGGGGAATCTTAGATGCAGTCACATAGATGGGTTAACTCCAGGAAAGGTAAGAGAGGTAGGCAGCTAGTGCAGGAGTCTTTTGTGGCTATACCCATTTCAAACACATATGCTGATTTGGAAATGTAGGGGGTGATGGATTCTCAGGGAAACGTAGCACGAACAGCCAAGTTTCTGGTATTAAGACTGGCTCTAATGCAATGAGGGGTACGTCAGGTTCCAAGAGATCAATTGTGTTAAGGGATTTCTTAGTCTAAGGTACAGACAGATGTTTCTGTGGCCAGCAGTGAAAAAGCTGAACGGTGTTTTGCTTCCCTGGTGCCAGGATCAAGGATGTCTCAGAGAGGGTGCAGAATGTTCTCATGGGGGAGAGGGGCCAACAAGAGGTCGTTGTCCACATTGGAACTAACGACATCGGAAGGGAAAAGGTTGAGATTCTGAAAGGGAATTAAGAGAGAGTTAGGCAGGAATTTAAAAAGGAGGTCCTCGAGAGTAGTAATATCTGGATTACTCCCGGTGCTACGAGCCAATGAGGGCAGAAATAGGAGGATCGAGCAGATGAATCTGCTGGGTGGCACGGTGGCACAGTGGTTAGCACTGCTGCCTCACAGCGCCTGAGACCCAGGTTCAATTCCCGCCTCAGGCGACTGACTGTGTGGAGTTTGCACGTTCTAGAGTTGCTCAGGAGGATTTTTAAACTAGTAAGGTGTGGGGGTGGGACCCAGGGAGATAGTGAGGAAAGAGATCGATCTGAGACTGGTACAGTTGAGAACAGATGCGAGTCAAACAGTCAGGGCAGGCAGGGACAAGGTAGGACTAATAAATTAAACTGCATTTATTTCAATGCAAGGGGCCTAACAGAGAAGGCAGAGAACTCAGGACATGGTTAGGAACATGGCACTGTGATATCATAGCAATTACAGAAACATGGCTTGGGGATGGGCAGGACTGGCAGCTTAATGTTCCAGGATACAAATGCTACAGGAAGGATAGAAAGGGAGGCAAGAGAGAAGAGGGGGTGGCGTTTTTGATAAGGAATAGCATTACAGCTGTGCTGAGGGAGGATATTCCTGGAAATACATCCAGGGAAGTTATTTAGGTGGAACTGAGAAATAAGATAGAGATGATCACCTTATTGGGATTGTATTAAAGACCTCCTAATAGTCAGAGGGAAATTGAGAAACAAACTTGTAAGGAGATCTCAGCTATCAGTAAGAATAAAAGGGTAGTTATGGCAGGGGATTTTAACTTTTCAAACATAGACTGGGACTGCCATAGAGTTAAGGATTTAGATGGAGAGGAATAAGTGTGTACAAGACAATTTTCTGATTGTGTGTGGACGTACCTACCTGACCTACTCTTGGGAAATAAGGCAGTGACCATAATTCTATTAGATTTAAAATAGTGATGGAAAAGGATAGACCAGATCTAAAAGTTGAAGTTCTAAATTGGAGAAAGGCCAATTTTGACGGTATTAGGCAAGAACTTTTGAAAATTGACTGGGGGCAGATGTTCGCAGGTAAAGGGACGGCTGGAAAATGGGAAGCCTTCAGAAATGAGATAACGAGAATCCAGAGAAAGTATATTCCTCTTAGGGTGAAAGGGAAGGCTGGTAGGTATAGGGAATGCTGGATGACTAAAGAAACTGAGGGTTTGGTTAAGAAAAAGAAGGCAGCATATGTAAGGTATAGACAGGATAGATCGAGTGAATCCTTAGAGTATACTTCGAGTAGAAATATACTTAAGTAGGAGTATACTTCAATCAGGAGGGCAAAAAGGGGACATGAGATAGCTTTGGCTAATAGAATTAAGGAGAATCCAAAGGGTTTTTACAAATACATTAAGGACAAAAGGGTAACTAGGGATAGAATAGGGCCCCTCAAAGATCAGCAAGGCGGCCATTGTGTGGAGCCGCAGAAAATGGTAGAAATACTGAATGAGTATTTTGCATCAGTATTTACTGTGGAAAAGGATATGGAAGATATAGACTGTAGGGAAATAGATGGTGACATCTTGCAAAATGTCATATTACAGAGGAGGAAGTGCTGGATGTCTTGAAACAGGTAAAGGTGGATAAATCCCCAGGATCTGATCAGGTGTACCCGAGAACTCTGTGGGAAGCTAGAGAAGTGATTGCTGGGCCTCTTGCTGAGATATTTGTATCATCTATAGTCACAGGTGAGGTGCCGGAAGACTGGAGGTTGGCTAACTTGGTGCCACTGTTTACGAAGGGTGGTAAGGACAAGCCAGGGAACTACAGACCAGTGAGTCTGATGGTGGTGGTGGGCAAGTTGTTGGAGGGAATCCTGACGGACAGGATGTACATGTATTTGGAACGGCAAGGACTGATTAGGGATAGTCAACATGGCTTTGTGAGTGGGGATTATGTCTCACAAACATGATTGAGTTTTTTGAAGAAATAACAAAGAGGATTGATGATGACAGAATGATAGATGTGATCTATATGGACTTCAGTAAGGCGTTTGACAAGTTTCCCCATGGGAGATTGACTAGCAAGGTTCGATCTCACGGTTTACAGGGAGAATTAACTATGTGGATACAGAATTAGCTCAAAGGTAGAAGTCAGAGGGTGGTGGTGGAGGGTTGCTTATCAGACTGGAGGCCTGTGATCAGTGGAGTGCCACAAGGATTGGGCCTAAGAATGGTGAATAGCCAAGGGTAAGGGAGTCTAAAACTCGAGGGTACAAACGGGAGGTGAGAGAGCAAAGATTTAAAGAGGGAACTGAGGGGCAACATTATCCACAGAGGATGGTGCATAGACAGAACGGACTGCCAGGGGCACATGGGAGAAACAAGCACAATTACAACATGGAAAATACATTTGGGCAGATACATGGAGAGGAGAAGGTTTGAAGAGCTAAGAGTCAAACGCAGGCAAATGAGACTCATTCAATATGTGAAACATGGGCAGCATTGATAAGTTGGAGCACATGTTCTGTTTCCATGCTGTATCACTCTGTATCCAGTCAAAGAGGATTACAGTACCGAAATAAAGCATGTTGTAGACACTGAAGCAAGTTTCAGAAAGGTGTTGTGAAACTTGAAAGAGTTCAGAAAAGATTTACAAGGATGTTGCTAGGATTGGAGGATTTGAGCTATACGGAGAGGCTGAACAGGCTGGGGCTGTTTTCCCTGGGGCGTCGGAGGGCTGTGGGGTGACCTTATGGAGGTTTACAAAATTATGAGGGGCATGGATAGGATAAATAGACAAAGTGTTTTCCCTGAGGTCGGGGAGTCCAGAACTAGAGGACATTGGTTTAGGGTGAGAGGGAAAGATATAAAAGGGACCTAAGGGGCAACGTTTTCACACAGAGGATGGTACGGATATAGAATGAGCTGCCAGAGGAAGTGGTGGAGGCTGGTACAATTGCAACATTTAAGAGGCATTTAGATGGATATATGAATCGGAAGGGTTTGGAGGGATATGGGCCGGGTGCTGGCAGGTGGGAGTAGATTGGGTTGGGATATCTGGTAAGCATGGACAAATTGGACCGAAGGGTCTGTTTTCATGCTGTACATCTCTATGACTATGACATCATTTTGCTTGCATAATACTGTCATCTTTTGCTCTAAATTCTGTGTCTTATGGTTCTACTTCATAACCACCTGAAGAAGGAGTGGTGCTCCGAAAGCTAGTGCTTCCAAATAAACCTTCTCAAGGTGGACATCCTTAGAATAGGCTTCACAGTATGGTTTCCAGAACTAGAAGATACTGAGGACTACAGATCTTGTGACGCGGAGTCGATAAAATGTGGCACTGAGAAAAGCACAGCAGGTCACGCAGTATCCAAGGAGTAGGAATGTCGATGTTTCAGGCAGGACCCTTCATTAGGACTGGGGAGGGGATAGGGGGCCCAGCTATCCACTCCACCCTTCCCACTGACCTATAACAATCACCACCTAACTGCATCCACCTAGCGCCATCTCACCTACCTTTACACCAGTCCTACCCTCACATTCATTTCTCAACCCCCTTTTCCCTCCCAGTCCTGATGAAGGTTCCTCCCGAAATGCCAAAGCTCCTCCTCCTCGGATGCTGCCTGATCTGCTGTGCTTTTTCCAGCGCCACACTTTAATCCAGCCACAGTTCAAATACTGAACAGTTTTGTGCACTTTATCTAAAGATAAATTATACTATCATCAGAGACAGTCCAGAACAAGTCACTTGATTGAAAACTGGTATGGAGAGGCTGTCTTTTGAGGAGAGGTTGAGTAGATTGGAGTTGTTGGAGTTTAGAAGAATGTGACTTTATTGAAACATACAAGATTCTTACAGGAATTGACAGGGTAGAATTGGAAATATTGTTTCCCCTTGTGGGTAAGTAGGATCAAAGTGCATAATCTCAGAGTAAAGGATCACTCATTTAAGATAGATGAGGAATTTCTTCTCTGAGGGTAGTGAATCTGTGGAATTCTTTACTGCAGAGGGCTATTGAGGCTGGACCATTCACTATACTAAAAGAGACAAATCTTTAATCAGTAAGGAAATTATGGGTTTTGGGGGGAAAAGCAGGAAAGCAGAGTTGAGTTTTAACATTACAGCCATGATATCAAATAAATGACAGAGAAGACTTGATGGGCTGAATGGCCTACTTCTGCTCCTACATCTTATGGTCTTATGCTAAACATTTTAGGGGATCCATTGACCAGAACTGAACTAACCATATAAATACAGCATCTAAAAGATGCTAGGAGTCTTGCAGTGGATGGAACTGAGAAATAACAAGGGGATGATCACATTGATGGGATTGTACTGTAGACCACCCCAATAGTCATTGGGAAATTGAGCAAATATGTAGGGATTTTAACTTTCAAACAAATACTGGGATTTCCATAGTGTTAAGGGCTTAGATGGGAGGAATTTGTGAAGTGTGTTCAGGAAAATTTTGTCAATCAAATATAGGTGGACATGCTAGCGAAGGATCAAAACCCAACCTCCTCTTGGGAAACAAGGTAGGGCAAGTGACTGAGCTGCTGGTGGGGGAGCTTTGGGGCCAATAATCATAATTCTATTAGTTTTAAAACAACTATGGAAAAGAATAGGCCTTTTATAAAAGTTAAAGTTCCAAATTGGAGCAAGGCCAATTTTGATGGTATTAAATAAGACCTTTCAGAAGTTGATTGGTTTAAGGGATGAATGGCAAATGGGAGGCTTTCAGAAGTGAGATAACAAGAGTTCAGAGATGTATGTTTTGGTTAAGAGTGAAGGGAAAGTCTGATAAGAGTAGGTAACACTGGATGAGGGCTAAGTGGATTAGCCATGATAAATGCAAGATTATGAAGGATAGGATAGGAAGCTAGCTCTGGGTAGGATGCTGTTAGGAGGATTGGTGGTAGACAAGCAGGAGGCTGGAAGAACACATCAAGTCAGGCAGTTTCAGAAGTTGGAGAAGTTTCGAGTGTAATCCTTCTTTCAGACTGGGGATAGGTGTAAGGGGAGTTGCAGGTAAAAGGTGGGGGGAGGGTAATTTGGTGAGGTGGGGATAGGTGTACATAGGTAGAGGGTACGATCTTGTTGCTCAATGGGAGGAATGAATCCGGCTGGTGGCTGGAAGGAAGGGTTGATGAGAGGAATGGAAGGGAGGGAGAGGGGCTGGAAAGGGAGTCAGGTGATTAGAAAGGAGGTTATTTGAAATTGGAGAACTCCATGTTGAGCCCTCTGGACTGTTGGCTGCCCAGGTGGAAGATGAGGTGTTGTTCCTCCAATTTGCTGTCTGATCCATTGTGGCAATGGAGGAGGCCAAGGATGGTTGTGTCAGAAAGGGAGTGGGTAGGGGAATTAAAATGGGCAGTGACTGGGAGGTCAGGTCGATCCCTGCCAGCCCAGCTGATATGCTCGGTGAAATGTTCCCTTAGTTTACATTTGGTCTCCCTGATGTAGAGAAGACCACATCAGGAGCATTGGATACAGTAAACTAAGTTGGAGGAGAGGCAGGTGAACCTGTGTCTCACCTGGAAGGACTGTTTGGGGCCTTGGTGGGGGGGGGGGGTGCAGATTCGATGGACCAAGTGGCCTTTTTCTGCATGGTAGGGTTTCTATGATTCTATCAATGATATCTGATCAAGTAAAAGGAGGAGGCATATGTCAGGTAAAAACAGCTGGGATCAACTGAATCCCTTGAGTATAGTAGGAATAGAGGTATATTTAAGAGGGAAATCAGGAGGGGAAAATAAAGATATGGAATAGCCTTGGCAGATAAGGTTGAGGAAAATCCAAAGAGATTCTACAAGTACATTAAGGGCAAAAAAGCAACTGCGAAGGGAATTAGGACCCTGTAAAGATCAACAAAGCTGTCAGTGTGTGAAACAACAGGAGATGGGTGAGATACTAAACAAATACTTTGCACCAGTATTTACTGTGGAGAAAGACATGGAAATTAGGGAACTTGGTGAAATAAACAATATTGTGTTGAAAACAGTCCACATTACAGAAGATAATGGAGGTCTTAAAATGCGAACAGCTGGATAGGTTCCCAGGACCTAATCACATGTATCCCACAACATTAAGGGAAGCTGGGGAGGAAATTGCAGGGCCCCTAGCAGAGGAATTTGTATCATCTACAACCACAGGTGAGATGCCGGAAGACCGGAGAGTGGCTAATGTGCATTCATTTAAAGGCTGCAAGGAAAAGCCCAGGAACTCTAGCCGAGTGAGTCTGACGTCAATGGTAGGTAAGTTGTTGGAGGGGATTCTGAAAGGCAGGATTTACATGCATTTGGAGAGGCAAGGACTGATTAGGAAAAGTCAACATGGCTTTGTGACTGGGGAATCATGCATCACAAACTTGATTGAGTTTTTTCAGGATTTGACTAAGAAAATAGGTGAGGCTAGAGAGGTAGATGTTCTGTACATGGACTTTAGCAAGGCCTTCGACAAGATTCCACATGGTAGACTGATTAGTAAAGTTAGATCACATGAGATCCACTGAGAGCTAGCAAATTGGATACAAAATTGGGTGGACGGTAGAAGACTGTGATGTTGGAGGGTTGTTATTTGGAGTCAAGGCCTGTGAATAGTTGTGTTCTGCAGGAATCGGTGCTGGGTTCACTGTTGTTGGTCATTTATATAAATGATTTGGAGAGAATATACAAAGCATATTTAGTAATTTTGCAGATGACACCAAAATCGGTGGTATAGTGGACAATGAAGGAGGTTATCTCAGAGTACAATGGGATCTTGATCAACCAATGGGTCGAGGAGTGGCAGATGAAGTTTAGTTTAGATAAAAGCAAGGTATTTTGTTTTGGTGAGGTGTAGGACTCGTACAGTTAATGGTAGGACCCAGGGGAATGTCATCGAATAGAGACACCAAGGGATTCAGGTACATATTTCCTTCAAAATGGCATCACAGTTAGACAGAGTGGTGAAGAAGGCATCTGGCACACTTACCTTCATTGGTCAGAGCATTGAGTATAGGAGTCTGGACGTCATGAAGTGGCTGAACAGGACATTGAGGCCACTTTTGGAGTACTGTGTACAGTTCTGGTCGCCTTGCTACAGGAAGAATGTTATTAAATTGGAAAATGTGCAAAAAAGATTTACAAGGATGTTAGCAGGACTAGAAGGTTTGACTTCTAAGGAGAGACGGGAACTTTTTTTCTGTGGAGCGTCGGAAGTTGAGGTTTATAAAATTATGAGGGGCATAGCTAACATAGGGTTAGCTAACATTCTCCCTAGGGTAAGGGAATTAAAAGCTAGACAGAGTCATTTTAAGTTGAGAGGGAAAAGATTTAAAAGGGACCCGAGGGACAGTTTTTTTTTATACAGAGGGTGGTGAGTATATAGAATGAACGGTCAGAAAAATTGGTAGATGCATGTACAGTTACAACATTTAAAAGATATTTAGACAGGGACATGAAAAGGAAAGGTTTATGGGCCAAATGCAGGCAAATGGGACTAGTTCAGTTTGGGAAACCTGGTCAGCATGGACATGCTGGACTATAGGGTCTGTTTCGGTGCTGTATGACTCCATGAGAGCATTTCATATCCTGTCTCCCCAAAGCCAAGGCACAAGTCAGGTGTGTGATGAAATGCTCACCATTTGCTTGGCTGAGTACAGCTATACCAACATTCAAGACACTTGATATCATTCAAGCCAAAGCAACCCACTTGATTGGCATTGCAGTAATGCGTAGCATCTGTAAGATGCATTGCAGAAATTCACCCAAGCTAAACAGCAACCTCATAACCCAGGACCAATTCCATCTAGAAGGATGAGGGCAGTAAATATATAGAACACCACCAACTCAAAGTCCTTCTTCAAGCCACGCCATTTCTTGAGTTTTGCTTGGTCAAAATCCTGGAACTCTCTCCCTAATGGCATTGTGGGTCTACCTAATCAAATGGACGACAGCTCATTACCTTCTCAAGGACAGTTAAGCATGGGTAACAACCACTGGCTCTTCTAGCAATACCTACATCCCATGAATAAATAAAAATAGACCCCAGTACAGAGCTGATCAAATACAACATTGTTGGTGGTGTCATCTTCAGGATGGGAAATTAAGTTAGGCAGGAGGGGGAGTTTCAAGGTCAGATTGACAAAGGTGAAGAATGTAAATCTCTTGTGAAGTTTAATGAAATTTGATCACTAACATCTGGAGGAAGTTACGAAGAAATTTGTGTTATTTATCCTGACCACGTTTGCTATGTGATGTCTATTGTATGGGGTGTTTGATGATTATATATTACCCATGTGTACCACAAGCTAGTTTTCACTCTTAGAAATAAGATGCACTATCAGGAGGAAACTGAAGTGACAAGGATGCAGAAAATACTCTGAAGAGATCTTCAGTATCTATCAGCAAGAGTGGCTCAGCACCTCGGCTACTAACCAAGCTGTTCAAGTCATAAAGAATATTGCTGCTAAACTGGTTTAGTCACAGCTGGTGAAGAAACCATCAAGAGAGAAAAACATACCTGACCACATCTTCAGCAGACTATCCACCACAGTTGCACCTGTTACAACAGTATCAAAATGCGACCACCTCACAATCCTTGTGAAGACAAAGTTCCATCTTCAAGTTGAGAATGCCCATAATTGTGTTGGGTGGCACTTCCACTGTGGGATAGACTTTGAACAGATCGAGCAACTCAAGACTGGCACGCATGAGCCACTTTGGTGCATCAGCAGCAGGAGAATTATACTCCAACATAATCTGAAACCTCTAGGCCTAGTACATCCCTCACTCTACCATTACTATCAAGCTAGGGGCTCAATGAAAAGTGCAGGAGGGCATAACAGGAGCAGCACCAGGCATTCCAAACAATGAGGAGTTAATCTGGTGAAGCTACAAATCAGCACTACCTGTGAGCCAAACAGAATAAACAGCAAGTGATAGGCAAGGCTCAGAGAATTCTCAACCAATGGATCAGTTTGAAGCTGTCATATCCAGTTATGAATGATAGTGGACAATTAAACTACTCTTAGGAGGAGAGCTCTGCAAATATCTCCATCTTCAATGCACATCACTACAAAACATGACACTCGAGCAGTCCTCAACAACCTTCTGACAGAGTGCTATGTGGATGATTAGTCTCCAAATTTGTCAGGCATGATTTCACCTTCATGAGGTCATGCTGATTCTGCTTAAATGATATTATACATTTCAAAATGTTCAATTCCAGAATCAACCTAGTGAACCTCATCTGCACCCCCTCCAGTGCCAGTGCATCCTTTCTCAAGTAAGATAACTAAAACTATACACAGTACTCCAGATGTGGCCTCACCAGCACCCTGTACAACAGCAGTTTTCCAGTCCTCTGCAAATGCAGAGGTGGGTGTCTTTCTGGCTGGAGGTCTGTGACTAGTTGTGTTCTGCAGGGGTCCATACTGGAACTTCTGCTGTTTGTGATGTATATTATACATTTGGATAAAAATGCAGATAGGTGGGTTAGTAAGCTGCGGATGATGGAGTTTGAAATAGTGTAGAAGGTTGTCAAAGGATACAGCGAGATTTAGATCAATTGCAGATATGGATGAAGAAATGGCAAATAGAGTTTAATATGGGAAAGTATGAGGTACTGCACTTCAGATCAAATGTTAAGGAAAAGTATACAGTTAATGGCAGGAGCCTGAACAGCATTCATGTACAGAGGGATCTTAGGGTTCAAGTCCATAGCTCCTTGAAAGTGGCCAAATAGGTAGATAGGGTGGTAAAGAAGGTGTTTGGCATGCTTGCCTTTATTGGTCAGGGAATTGAGTACAAAAGTCAGGATGTCATGTTGCAGCTTTCTGAGACTTTGGTTAGGTCACAATTAGAGTATTACATTCAATTCTGGTCCCCACTTTATAGGAAGGACATGGAGATTTTGGAGAGGGTGAAGAAGAGATTTATCAGGATGCTGCCTGGATTGGAGGGTATGAGCTATATGGAGAGGATAGAACAACTTGGGTTGTTTTCTCTAGAGCGGAGAAAGCTGAGGGGAGACTTGATCGAAGTCTATAAAATTATGAGATGCATAGATAGGGCTGATGGTCAGAATCTTTTGCCCAGAGTTGAAATGTCTAATATTAGAGGGCATGCATTTGAGGTGAGAGGGTTTGTTTTTACACAGAGGATGGTAGGAGTCTGGAACATACTGCCAGGGGTGCTGATGGAGACATATGATGGAGGAGGTTAAGTGACTTTTAGATAAGCACTTTTAGATATGCAAGGAATGGAGGGATCTTTCCAAGGGCAGGCAAAAGGGACTAGTTTAATTTGATGTCATGTTGGCACAGCATCGTGGACTGAAAGGCCTGTTCCTATGCTGTACTGTTCTATGAATTTTCCAAAATCTAAGGATTCCTGAAAGATTACTACCAGTACATCTACTGTCTCTGTATCCAATTCCTTTAACATCATAAGATGCACCCTATCAGAGGTAAGGATCTTATCCTTTAGCCCCCATTAGTTTCCCTAATACTTTTTCCTCTATGTTCCCTATTTTCTTTCCTCCCTTTGTCCTTGAATATTTAGTAACTTTGGGATGCTATTAGTGTTAGTTTTCGTAGTAGAACACTATTTATTTAACTCCTTTTCCGTTTCCTGGTTCTCCATTATTATTTCCCAGCCTCATTCTTTAAGAGGCCCCTATTCACTTTGGCTTCTCTCTTCCTTTTTATGTGTTTAAGCAGTTCTTGATGTCTGCCTTGATATGACTTGTAGGTTTAACCTCAACATTTATTTTCTCCTTTCTTTTGGTTGTCTTTTCTTCATTTTTAAAACCTTCCCAATTTTCTGTCTTAAGAGGTGAAAGATTAGTGGCATGTTTTTCATTCAATCCGATGATGTCCTTTGCTGGTTCACTTATGCCTTCCTGGAATCCTCCCCCATCACCGGAAGATGCCTTTGATCTTAACACATGGACTTTTTTAAAAAGTCTGCCATTGTTCCTCAACTGTCATTGTTGCAAATTTCCTTCCCCAGTCCACTCCAGCCAGCCCTGCCCTCTTACTTTATTCACCTCAACTTCTCATACAAATCACTCACTATCCTGAGTTGGAAATGTACTGCAGTTTCTTCAGTGACATTAGGTAAAACTTCTTGAATGTTTTTCTAACAGCATGGTTGATGTACCTATACCAGATTGACTGTAGAGATTCATGGTTCAAGAAGGCAGCTGAATACCAAAGGCAACTCAAAATGAGTAATAAATGCTGGCTTGGAATGAAAAAAAAACTTCCACCCAACAAGTCAACAACTTTATCCACAACCTGAGCCACAAATCTTCTCAAGAATGCCCTCCCAACAATTTGGCAACACGTTGTGGATTACAGCAGTTCAAGGCAGCAGCTCACCAACTTCTCCAGGGCAGTTACAGATGGGCAATAAATGGCAAACCTGCCAATAATGCCAACATCCACACATGAATAAAAAGCTCAATCCCTATTGTTTACTTTGTTACAAATAGCTGTACATTGAAACAGAAGACTGAACAGTAGGGGCATTATTTAGACAAGGTGCAAATACACATTTCTAGATAATAAAGATAGGTAAAGCACATTGTGTGGTGGACAGGGGAAGATGCATGCAGATGTAGCTAAGCTGAGTAGACAAAACTATGGCAGATGGATTCTGGAAAATGTCAAGTTCACTGGCAGGAAATCCAAAAAAAAGAGAATAACTGCAAAATTCTAAAGTTCAGAATGATCTAGGTGTTCTAGTTAATGAGTCACAAAGTTTATATGCAGTACAACAAATGTATGGAAGGCTAATTAAATGCTATCATTTAGTGCAAAAATAAATGACAGAAAAAGGATGCTACACAATTATACAAGGCATTGGTGAGATCATATTATGAATACTTTCTCTGAGAGTTTTTTAAAAATTAATTTGTGGGATGTGGGCATTGCTGACTAGCCAGCATTTATTGCCTGTACCTGGTTGCCCTTGAGACGGTGGAGGTGAGCTGCCTTCTTAAACTGCTGCAGTCCACCTGCTTTGGGTTGATCCACAATGCCACTAGGGAGGGAATTACAGGATTTTGACCCAGTGACAATGAAGGAACTGCAATAGGTTTCCAAGTCAGGATTGTTATTGGCTTAGAGAAGAACTTGTAGGTAGTGGTGTTCCCATGTATTTGGTGCCCTTGTCCTTGTGGATGGAAGTGGTTGAGAGTTTGGAAGGTGGTATTTGAAGATTTTTGGTGAATTTCTACAGTGCATCTTGTAGATAGTATATACTGCTGCCACTGAGCTTCAATGGTGAAGCGAGGAGATACATGTGGATGTAGTGCCAGTCAAGCAGGCTGCTTTATTCTGGATGGTATCAAGTTTTTTTTTTAAAAAGTGTTGTTGGAGCAGCCCCCATCCAGGCAAATAGGTATTTCATCACACTTGTGCCTTGGATAGGTTTTAGGGAGTCAGGTGGTCAGTTACTCCCCACAGTATTCCTCCCTTCTGACCTGCTCTTACTGTCATTGTGTTTATGTGGCAAGTCTAGCTTCTGGTCAATGATAACCCCCAGGCTGTTGATCATGGGGGTATTCAGTGATGGTAACACCATTTAATATCAAACGGTGATACGACTGTCTCTTATTGGTGGTCATTGTCTGGCATTTGTGGCACAAATGTTACTTGCCACTTGCCTGGATATTGTTTAAATCTTGTTGCATTTGAACATGAACTGCTTCAATATCTGAGGAGTCTTGAATGGTGCTTAACATTACATAATCATGTTCAAACATCATCACGTCTCACCTTATGATGGAGGGAAGGTCATTGACAGAAAAGCTAAGGAACTGCTGCAGGGATGGGCTGGAGCAGAGATGACTGACCTCCAACAACCATGCCTATCATCCCGTGTGCCAGGTATGCCCCCAACCAGTGGAGAGTTTGCTCCCTAATACCAATCAATTCCCATTGTACTAGGACTCCTTCATACCACATACAGTGAAATACATCTCTGATGTGAAGAGCTGCCTGAATTCAGGTCTTTTGTTTGTGTTTGAACTAAGACTATAATGAGGTAAGGAGCTGAGTGACCCTGGCGAACCCAACTGAGCAGAAGCTGCTTGATAGCACTGTTGGTGACACTTTCCATCACTTTACTGATGATCAAGAGTAGACTGATGGAGCAATAATTGGCTGGGTTGGATTTTTCCTACTTTCTATTTACAGGACATACCTGGGGAATTTTCTCACATTGTTGGTTAGGTGTATGCTGTAACTATACTGAAAAAGCTTGGCTAAGGGAGCAGCAAGTTCTAAAGCACAAGTCTTCAGTACCATTACCAGAACGTTGTCAGGGCCCTTGGCCTTTGCAGCATCCAGTGTCTCCAATGGTTCGGAACGAAGTACTGCAAATACTAGAATCTGTACTGAAGGCAACAAATGCTGGAGATCTCCAATAGTTTGTGATAGCACATGGAATGAATTGAATTGGCTGAAGATTGGTATTTGTAAAGCTGGGGACCACTAGAGAAGGCTGAGATGGATCATCCTCTCGACCCTTCTGACTGAAGATTCCTACAAATGCTTCAGCATTACCTTGTACACTATGTAAGTTAATCGTTTAAAAGCTTACCTCATAGGAGTAGCGGGCTCCATTTTTGCAGCAGCAGCAAGAATGAGGACCAGGGTGTGGGTGGGGGGGGGGGAGGGGGGAGAACGGAAGCTTCCAGGAAGGTAAATTCATCATTTCAAAGCTTACCTCGTGTAAGGGCCAAGGGCAGAGCGCACGCTGAGCAGGAGCAGACATGTGACAGCTAAGTAAGTGAAGTTATATATTTGGGTGGTTGCTTTACCCGAAATACTATTTAGGTAGTGTGTCCCAACCGTCGTCCTCCTCTAAAACAAAAGAAATGTCCTGTGTGCCGATTTGGTAAGGTTACCACATTTTTTCTTAGTGCAGGAGGGAGGAATTCACATATCTGGATAATTGGGGCTCATTCTGGGGTAGGTGGGACCTCTAGGAATGGGATGATCTACATCTGAGCCAGAGGGGTACCAATATCCTAGGGGAGAAATTTGCTCTTGCTTTTTGGGAGTGTTTAAACTAATTCAGCAGAGGGATGGGAACCTGAAGTGTAGTTCCAGTGTACTGGAGATTGAGAGTAGGGAGGTCATGAATAAGGTTTCAAGATCACTGGAGTGTACCAGCAGGCAGGTTTGAAGTTAAAAATCACAACACCAGGTTATAGTCCAACAGGTTTAATTGGAAGCACTAGCTTTCAGAGCGCTGCTCCTTCATCAGGTGGTTGCGGAGTATAAGTTTGTAGGACACAATGTAAGCAGCGCTTCAAAAGCTAGTGCTTCCAATTAAACCTGTTGGACTATAATCTTTTAGAGTGGGCATGTTGGTATCTGTTCTTTCATATGTAAATCCCAGAACTTGCTTAAAATTACATTCTCAAGTGAACTTTAACAATAGGTGCCGTGCTGGCCCAGTTAATGCATTGAAGGTGTGAGGCTGTCTGTACCCTAATGTTGAGGGATTTTAATCTTAAAAAAAATCTTATTCTCCACAACCACTTGATGAAGGAGCAGTGCACCAAAGGCTAGTGCTTTCAAATGAACCTGTTGGACTATAACTTGAGATTTTTAATTTTGTACACCCCAGTCCAACAGCAGCCCTCCAAATCGTAGTATAGGTTAGATGGGCTTCAGATTGGTTTCACAGGTCAGCGCAAGAGGGCTGAAGGGCCTGTACTGTGCTGTAATGTTCTCTGTTCTATTCCTGACCGGACGTGGCAGGACTGAGATCTGTTCCATTGGTTGTGGGATCACCTGTCTATATCTTGCTGCTTATATAGTTTGGCATGTAATTAGTCCAATGTGTAGCTTCATCAGCTTGACATATCTTTCAGGTATGCCAGGTGCTGCTCCAGGCATGCCCTCCTGCACCTCCATTGAACCAGGATTGATACCCTGGTGGAGCAGGGGATATGGCAGGCTGAGGTCACCAATTATGGAGTACAATGTTGCTGCTGTTTATAGCCGAAAGTACCTCAGATGCCCACTCTTGGATTGTTTGAACTGTTCAGTTTCTATCCCATTTACCACAAAGTTAGTGCCACACATGGTAGAGGCTATTCTCGATGTGAAGGCAGGACTTTGCCTGCCCAAAGACTCTGCAGTGGTCACTAATACTGTCATGGACAGATGCAGCTGCAATTAGCAATTGGTAAGGATGTGGTCAAGGATGTTTTTTTCCTTTCGTTGGTTCCCTCACTACCTGCTGCAGACCCAGTCTAGCAGCTATGCTCTTTAGGACCTGACCAGCTCAATCAGTGATACTGCTGCCAAACCACTTTTGGGATGGACATTAAAATTCCCCACCCAGAGTACATTTCTTGGTGTTGCCACCCACTGCTTCCTCAATGTTCAACATGAAGTATTGCTTAGTCTTCCAAGGCAAGATGTTTCCGTGCCCACGTTTAATCTGAAGCCACAAGACATCATGGGGTCTAGAGTCAAATGCGGAGGACATCCAGGACATCTCTCTCCTGACTGTATACTACTGTGCTAGGTCAGTTCTGCTGGTGGGACAGGACAAATTCAGGGATGGTGAATTCGATGGCCAGGTCAATGCTAGGAGATCCATCTGGTTTCATTTGAGACTTTGTGGCAATGATATGTCAGCATAGCTTGCTGAGCCATTTCAAAAGGGAGTTTCTTTGGGTCTAGAGTCACATGTAGACCAGATTTCCTTCCCTAAAGGGCATTAGTGAACCCATGGTGGTTTTTCTGACAGTCAACAATAGTTTTCAGTCAGATTCTTCATTCCAGATCCAGATCATTATCTCTAGCAGTCTCTGGATTAACAGTATAATATTACTGGGTCAACATCTCCTCTTGATTCAGAAGATTCACTAATTCCAAATATCAATAGTAAGTTAGTAAAAAGTTCCACTGAAGTTTAGGGGAGTGTTTGGCTGATTCAACTGAAGTCAACAGCATTCTGAATGGTCTTGATAAAATGAAGATGGAAAGAAAGTCCATAAATAAGGGGCACAGTTTAAAAGTTAGAAGTCACCTTTTTTGAGAGGAGAAATTCTCTCAGGGTTGCGCAACTTTGGAATTTTGCCCCAGACACAGAGGCAGCAGATCATGGAATATAATTTCAGACCAAGATAGATAACATTATCCTTGTTGGGCAAGGGAATCTTAAATTATGGGTATGTAGGAATGTGGAAGTTAAAAATGCAACCTATCAACCATGACCTCATTGGATGAAGCAGTGTACCTTTGCTCTGAATTCACATTATTATATTTTGTAACACTGAGCGGAGGTGACTGGACTCCAATCATCTTCCTTTTTGTTAAATAACTGACAAGATTTTCCCAATTCCTTTGACTTAAATTTTAGTAGGGTTCTTGATGCCACACTAGATCTAATACTACTTGGACAGCAAGATAAATCACTGGAATGCAGCACAACATTTCAATCAAGGCTTAGTATGGTCAGGATCATTGATCCTGGAGGAACCAAAGTTTTGCCAATTACTTGCTGCCCTAATGACACCTATCACTTTGTTCATGGTTGAGACACAGATAAATGCTATAAATTTGCTAAACTGAATTTTCCCCAAGTGTCGCAAACAAGATATTATCGAGAAATTTGCACATTGCTGGGTTGATGCTTGTGTTGGAGAAGCTTCGTTAGGAGTTAAGTATAAACTATGATGTATTCAAAAAACCCATCTTCCTCCATTTCATGAATATGTTCATAAATGTTTCAGCTTTTTCTTAACAGGAGACATTCTGGACTCCCCACCATTGAGGAAATTGTATATGCAACATCCTCAATTCATTTAATGGTCACTGCTACTATTCATCACTAGATGAGGCACAAGTGTAGAACTTTAGCCAATCCTAAACAACAGATCCATTTAACTATTCTCATTGCTTGCCACACCTGGCTTTTAGCAGACAGGTAAATCTAGTTAAACCACACAGGACAACATTTGTGTTGGCTGGGTGCTGAAAGAGTAGTAAAGACTAAATGTAGATACAACTGCATTCATTTATTTTCTATAAGAAAACCATACGGTGGCTTACTAGATAAGTTAATAACTACAAAAAAAAAAGCAAAAAATTAACAAGCAAAACTTATGCATTTAAAAGGAAGTACACAGGACTGTTTCTCGGTTGCAAATGTCAAAACAAACCAAGACTTAAAATGGAACTTTCAACAGTTGGTTCAGCTAGTTTCCAAAAAAAAAAAAATGAAACGACTACAGTGCATTAAAACTTTATTCAAATTTAATTACTGCAACGTTAATATAGCAATACAGAACATATCTGAAGTCAAAAATGCATTTACCTGCAGACCTCTAGCAATCACATTGTTTCATCAGATCAGCATTAATTAAATTCAATGGCAAACACGGAGTTTAAAAGACTGAACAGAGGAGATTTGATATTATAGCCAATTTAATGTAAGGGGATAGATCATAACTTCCGAGGTGTAAACCTTGTATTTTCATTTTGACACAAAAAGCTCATTGAACCCAAGAATCTAAACATGAAAATCTCAAAACATGGGAGTTCCATAGTTCATGGAGTACAAAAAACAAAATTCAGGAGTGTCAATTTTACTTCAGAAAAAAATACTAAATCTTAACCTGTTTAAAAGTGTTATTTTAGAACACTGAGAGGTTGCATTGAACAGGTTTAAAAAGGTTGTGCAAAAACGATTTGTGGTATTAAATATTGATAATCTTATAAATACCATATATTTAGGATCTGTTTAGTTCAAAACAGCATATTTGAAAATTAAACTTCAGAAAATTAAAAGTCAGCTAAAACTAGTACAATAGTTAGTCTTGTTTTTAGAATCTTTTCAACATGTGAAATAAAGAAAATAGCTCTGATGTAAATAATCGCTTCACTCAATATACTGAAAAATCTGATTAGTAACCAAATGTGAATTAAAATCAACCATTAAATACAATGAGTCGGAGACAAATGAAAATTCATCTGTTGCCAGAATTGCTTTATACATCTAAAATGTATTCGATAGTTTAGTAAAGACATTGTGAAATTAGATTACCAGAATGATTAGGTTCCAGAATGGAGATGAACATACAAATTATATTTAAGATTCCCTAATTTTAATGAATTCCATGTTTTTCTGTAACAATGTTTTATGCTCACAATAAAGATAACCATTAAAGGTAATCTGCGCACAAACAGAACATGCTCTTATTTTGATAAGAATCAGGAGTATATATACACACACACGGGAAATATGAAACAAGATATTGGCCAAGATCAGCTCCTCAATCTACTTTAATGCGATTCTTATCCTAATCTTGCAAGGACAATTTTTGCTATTGTTGTGCCATATTTTCCTTCATTTCACCCATGCAAAAGAATGGAGATTGCCTTCTTGGTGCCACAATTGATATTATCACAAGCTCACTAAGTACTTGGCTAAGGTTTCACAAAAAAAAACTCAGATCAGAAGAGATGAGGGACAAGAAAAACAGGAGGAGATGAGGACTTGAGTGAAATGCTAATTCATTACATCTCAAAATAAAATTCTCAATAAATAGGTTGATACAAAATGATATTAACAATACCACAAACAGGAGAGAACTGTTTGATTTCCAGATGTTAAACAGTTCAAATCTTCATTGTTTTATTTGGCCTCACTACACAGACTACCAGGTGGTTTAACATGACAAAAGGCCTAATTCCACAGGAAAGGATCAAGGACAAGCAGCATCACAATCATATCAACTCGAGCAGGACTGTATATCCATAGAAGTTTATAAATTTGATTATATTATGATACTGAAATTTCAAGAGATGGGAAAATGAGCAAAAATCAGAATGTTAATCTGTATTTGATCAATCTCTTGGCATTAGCCTGCCCTAGTTAGATAAAGGAGCATGTGGCATGACACAAAGTAATTTTTTTTCCTCATCTGTTCATGTAATCATCAAAGTTTGAGATAAAAAACTAAGTTGATAAAGAGAGATATAGAAGGTAGAGGAAGCGGTTTGTGTAGAGCTTAAGCTAAATTGCCTGTTTCATACCCCAAAAAAAGTACAAGTTGTCCATAAATTTGGATAACCAATGTCAGCATCATATGCTGTCAGATAAAATTAAACAGGTTACTGACAGAGGAGATCCCTAATGACGTCAGATTCTCAAACATTGCAACTTTTGCCATAGTGAAATCAGTTTCAAAATATTATACTGCTTATTTACAATATTTCCAACAGTTTCAATAAAGGATTTCAGGGCACTGGTTTTGTTAGCAACAAGAAAAATTCAAGATTATAATGCAAACTAATTCTAAAATGGTTGCCTGATAATATTAGTAAGCCTTCAGGTCAGCAGGAAATAAATTGCCCACTCTGCTCCATCAATGTAAGTCTTAAATTTATTTTCAAAAGGACGAGGCATTCAATGAAGTTTAACTTAGCTTGCTGTCATTTTTGAAAGCAAGTATCGTTTTAAAACAAAAATATGTTTGCTTGAAGAAAGGATCTTTATTTTGTTGTATTAAGATTATATACCTCAAAAGCAGAATGTGAATTATTCTCACAGCTCTCAAAATGAAAAATGTATGTAGCCTTGTTCTTAAAAACGTAAACAGTTCACAGAACGAAATATCCAAAATTCAACCTGTTCAAATACTACAGCAGACTTTGCCAATCATTACAGCAAAAATTAGTTTTTACTCATGCATTTTTTTTCCTACAAGTTTGGGTTCACAGTCAAAAAATATCTTCATTATTTAAATAGTCTTCTCTCTCATTTAACAAAGCAATCTATTTCCCTAAATATGAATTGTTTAGACCAGCTGCCTTAACACTTAAGCAAATCAAATCCTTGATTACCTCATGCACATTTACAGAATTTTTCTACCTACGTACATGCAAATCTGAATCATCTGGTTCAGTAGAATAGTTCCTAATACATGGTCCCATGATTGATCACACCAATGCTTTAGTGAATACAGAAATGTATATTACAGTTAACCCTACATGATAATTTCACTGGAGGAATTAGATGTGTCACAAAACATTGAATAAATGAATCTTAATGAAGAGTTCCCTTTTCATTCTATCAGCCCCAACTATAATTAGCAAATCCTTATTTGGTAGCTTCTGATGGTCAAATTAGTTTAAGTGAGAAAAAAGGGCAGGTATCTAACAAAAGTATTTTAAATCTAACAAATGCCAGTTTTTCAAAGATTGTCTGATGAGCTAAAGACTGAAAAACATTTAGAAATTAAAAAAGGTGTTTGTGAAATGCTTTCCAAAAGTGCTAGCTCTTTAATCTGATGCGACTAATAAATAATACAACCATGGAAAAGCTTCATACTAATCTCTTCATACATGCAGGTATCATAAATCCACAGTTAAAAAAGCAATGCAATGCAATGCAATCCCTCAGTTACAGTGCCATCAAGCAGCTTCAGGGTATTTTTCAACAATACTGATTCTCCTGAGCATATTCAAGGCAGCTAGCCAAACAGCCCATTTCATTTATTAATCAAAACAAATATAAGCTACAGAGAATTCATTTGTGTTGAACTCTAGTCTGCAGTTTTTAAAGCAAACTCCTAGCTCTCAACAGTAAATATAACCAGTTTTTTTGGAAAAGTCCAATTCTAATGTTCAGTAATTTAAATATTGACTTCATTCAAGGATAAAGCCTGACTTCCAGCATTTTTATTAAGCTAGTTCTTCAAGAACCCAAAATAAACTACTGGATTTGGACAATATTAGATAAGTAATTCAAATTAACCATGCCACCTTCTCATCAATCCAACATCCTCCAATATTACAACCTATTCATTTGATATATATATGAACTGTATAGGTCAGCAAGATTGGTGCATTAAAAGCTATACTTTTCTGACTTAAATCAGGTTATAGTATAATTCACAATGTAATAGGTTTCACATTTAGTAGGTTAATTTCACTGATTTGCAAACTGTGCATATATTGTTCTAATTAACTTAAGATTAAATAAATCCAGATTAAATATTTTACACACTTGGTTGGTTTAAATTCCAAAGCCAAATACTTCAGTTCATTATTAACTTAATAAAGTGTACAAGTGGTGTTTTGCAGGACAGTGCCAATCTCACTCCTCTGCAGAAGAAGCTCCAATTATTTTTAAATAAACGATGTGATTAATCTTTAAGAAAGGTGAATCCTAAACTCACTGGAAAATAGGAGCAAAAAGGAATACCATTATCTACATGAACCTGCTGCAAGCAGCAACTGAGACTGAATGCACTGATGGCCACAGTGAAGCTGTTACATTCACATTTGCCCATCCATGCAAACATGCTTATTCACATGAGTGGCAATACCAGTCAAAAAGGAATATTCCTTAACCTAGGCTACATAAAAGAAAAGATGGCTTCAGGTTAGTTCTTCACTGCACTAGGATCAAATTTCCTCGTCTGCTGACACCTCACTCTCTGGTACTCCCAATGATGGTCATGAGGAACATAAAGATATTGATAATATCGGTATAAAGGTTGAGTGCTGCAAAAACATATTCTTCCGGACTGATAACCAGCTGTTTGTTCCCCAGGATCATCTGTGTATCAATGGCCAAAAACTGCAGAAGAAGAATTAAGAGCACAGAGTTAGACCGGACAGCTCGTCTCCTGTTAATGTTTCCTCTATTTTGTAATATCAGCCAATGCAAGTCTCTGGTGAACTAGTCTGGGGTATTTATTGAACTTGTAAATACTTTAGCTGACAATGGTGATTATTTAAAATTGAATTTATGATCACCAAAACCATTTTTATTTTATTATGCTAAACTTTGCTGCACCCAGTATAGTTGGAGACACCAGTGACTATTGTTGGCTATCTTCAAGTGTCTTGTGAATTTCTCTCCAACATATAAAGACAGAAAAATCAGCAAGTGTGGAAAAAAGGGAAAAGCTCTCGATAGCTTTCACTAAATTTCAGACAGATCAGGATTAGTAAAATTGAACAATATGAACAGGAAGCAAGCATGTGTTGGAAAACAGGGAAAATCACTGAAATGTTTTAACAGGAAGTTGCAATACTCTATTGGGTATATTACAGTGTATGCTAATATTCAGAATAAAAACTTCAACAGCAAAGAAATTACTCAAAGGCAGAAATCACAAGAACATATTTGCATCCAGAAAGAAACAGCATAAATGACGGTAGTTTAAAAAAAAATGTATAGGGTATTATATAAAAACTTCAATCTCATGTTTGAGAACCCAATTAGCAAGTGAGACTTTAAAAGTAACATTTTAGTAACTGACCTAGTCTTTGTTTTACATTCAGGAGAGTATGTTTTACTTAAGGCAGTGAAAGTTTGAATTAACGCTTACCCACTTAAGCATTTAAAATCTAGTATGGCTGCTCCAGTTTTTCAATTCTCCCAGCTTCACAAGGAAATAGCAAATGGGTGCCATCTTTCTGATGCTCATGTTTTTATTATGTCATAGTGAACAACAGCAACATACTGCAGATCTATAAATATTGCCTTGTTCTACAGTTAACTGAGAAACCATAGGAGGCTGTAATCACAATTAGTTATAGGAAATATACTGTGGAATTGTTAATCCACAAAAAAGTAACAAGGTAACTGGAGTGAAGTGTTAATGTCAGAAAAGGTTCAATCCATCAATTAAAACCAAAAAAAAAGTCATGTCAACTTGTTAATTTTCCCAGTGGAACAATGTTTTCTGGGCATTTTGATGTAATCATGTAGGCTGTATTACTGGATCTTAAAATACAAGATAGCTCCCTAGATGAGTGTGCATGCCCCAGAAGGCAACTAACAGCTACAATCAAGTTGGAATATATCTTGGTGCATTTATTTTGGAACATAAATGGGTCTATACAAGACATGTTACATACCAAACAAATAGTGTAACCAAAGGAAACAGTACAGAGATTAATCACCTCAATTTCCCAGAAAGTGAGCTCAAGTGACTTCAGGGATTAAACCCTGACAAATCAGACCCGATGAATTTCTACAGCACACCATTAATCACAGCCTGCCAACTTGAAAATATCGCCAACTTGAAAATACCGCTTTACCCTCGTCCTAAGGAGGTGGACGAGGGGAAAGCGGTAGATGTGGTGTATATGGATTTTAGTAAGGCGTTTGATAAGGTTCCCCATGGTAGACTATTCTACAGCACACCATTAATCACAGCCTGCCAACTTGAAAATACCGCTTTACCCTCGTCCTAAGGAGGTGGACGAGGGGGAAAGCGGTAGATGTGGTGTATATGGATTTTAGTAAGGCGTTTGATAAGGTTCCCCATGGTAGACTACTGCATAAAATACGGAGGTATGGCATTGAGGGTGAGTTGGAGGTTTGGATTAGGAGTTGGCTGGCTGGAAGAAGACAGAGGGTAGTAGTTGATGGCAAAGGTTCATCTTGGAGTGCCGTCACTAGCGGTGTTCCGCAAGGATCTGTTTTGGGACCATTGCTGTTTGTCATTTTTATAAATGACCTGGAGGAGGGGTTAGAAGGTTGGGTGAGCAAGTTTGCGGATGATACGAAAGGAGGAGTTGTAGACAGTGAGGATGGATGTGGCAGGTTACAGCGGGATATAGATAAGCTGCAGAGCTGGGCAGAAAGGTGGCAAATGGAGTTCAATGTAGCCGAGTGTGAGGTGATTCACTTTGGTAAGAGTAACAAAAAGATGAGGTACTGGGCTAATGGTCGGATACTTGGTAGTGTGGATGAGCAGAGGGACCTTGGTGTCCATGTACACAGATCTCTGAAAGTTGCTACCCAGGTAAATAGTGTGGTGAAGAAGGCAGATTGCGTACTGGCTTTTATTGGTAGAGGAATTGAGTTCCGGAGTCGTGAGGTCATGTTGGAGTTGTAGAAGACTCTCGTGCGGCCACATCTGGAGTATTGTGTGCAGTTTTGGTTGCCATACTATAGGAAGGATGTAGAGGCACCGGAACGGGTGCAGAGGTGGTTTACCAGGATGTTGCCTGGTATGGTAGGAAGATCGTATGAGGAAAGGCTGAGGCACTTGGGGTTGTTTTCATTGGAGAAAAGAAGGTTTAGGGGTGACTTGATAGAGGTGTACAAGATGATTAGGGGTTTAGATAGGGTCGACAGTGAGAATCTTTTTCCACGTATGGAGTCAGCTATTACAAGGGGCATAGCTTTAAATTAAGGGGGAGTAGGTATAGGACAGATGTTAGGGGTAGGTTCTTTACTCAGCGAGTCGTGAGTTCCTGGAATGCCCTGCCAGTAGAGTGGTGGACTCTCCCTCATTATGGGCATTTAAGCAGGCATTGGATAGGCACATGGAGGATAGTGGGCTAGTGTAGATTAGGTGGGCTTGGAACGGCACAACATCGAGGGCCAAAGGGCCTGTACTGCGCTGTATTCTTCTATGTTCTATCCCACTTAGGCAGATGTAGGGGTATTATCACTGGATTGTTAATCCAGAGACACAGGTAATATTTCTGCAGACTAGTTTGAATCCCACCATGGCAGATGGTGGAATTGCAATTCAATTAAAAAACCAGCTGCCATCCGAACAATTAGGGATGCAATAAATGCCAGTTCAAACAGCAATGTCCACATCCCATAAATCAGCTAAACAACTAAAGAGGCCAAGTGAGTGACAAGGCATCACAGATGAGGAAGAGCAAGTTTATTTACTTCAGTCCTGATTATAGAAAGAATGATTTTAAAAACATTGATGTGCAGATAGACTTAAGTATACCCATACAAGGGAACAATTATCATGCAGTTACAGCAAGCAATTAGGATGACAAATGTCACACTGGCCTTTATTGCAAGGGGATTAGCAGTACAAGTATTCTTTATTTGTACTGGACTTTGAAAACATTTGGAATGTTGTTGTTTCCATATTAGAGAATTATTTACACAAGTCAGTGCAGACAGATTAACTAGATGGACCCCTTGGATGAAAACGTTGTCCGATGAGGACAATTAGGGTTCTTCTCAGAAATATGAGGAATCATCTCATGGAAACATTCAACATTATTAAAAACAGGTTTAGCAGAGTATATACGGATGTTATTCCCTCTAGCTGGGGATTCTAAAGCAACCAGAGTTTCAGGATAGAGGTAATGATCATTTAGCACTGAGACAAGGAGATATTTCTTCAAAGAGGTGACCTTCAATGAAAGGAAATAGATAATTCTTAGGGGGCCTAAGAAGGTAAATTTTGGGAGAATGCTTCTCTTCTTGGGAAGGTCTACAAGAGGGCATAAACTCAGAATAAAGTGGCACTGATTTTAAACTGAGATGACGATTTTGAGGACTGAGTGTCTTGAGGAACACAGCTGTGGGGACAAAATCCTTGTGTACATTTAAGGCAGAGATAGATAGATTTTTTTTTCACCTAGCTGGTTAAAGAGGGTTTTGGTGAAAGGCAGGAAAGCAGATGAAGAATATTGGATCAGCCACGATCATATTGAATGACACAGCTGGCTTGAGGGGGCTGATAGCTTACACATATTCCTTTTTCTTCAGTCATGCGAGTCTTAAAGGGATCAAGAGTGCACCATCATTCAACATACAGACCACAACAGATAGATACTTGATCGCTCGAGATAAAGGGAAATATTAAACAAGCATGTGCAGATAATGTCAAAGATCATATTAGATAGCTTTACAGGTTACATGGTCATCCTCTGCTATTTCTCTTGTTAAATGATGCCAATTTGGTCAGTCTGCAAACATGGCTCGTCACATGAAGAACCTTACTATACTATTGTCTCAAATGACCTTTACATGAAAAGTAATTTTTTAAAATAGATTCTTTTGTAGTAAATGTGTTCATGTTTTAACGACTAAAATGCATTACTGTGGAATCTGCATGAAGTGTTCCACTTAAGGTCTAGAACCTATGATAAATCTAAGTGGATCTATTAAATATAGTTTAATGTCAAACACAAATGAAAAAAGGTATATCATACTTATTACATTTTTTCCAGGCTGCATTGACACCAAACATCATACTCAAACAAATGCATCTCATTTAGAGAAATCTGCAATAACCACTAAATCTAATGAGTGACTATGGAGCTAGGAAAAAAGTTTCTTTTTATTCCTTTTTGCAAGAATGTTGGTTGTGATAGCATTCTTGCCTTCAAGTTAAAAGGTTGTTTGTTCAAATTACACTTCAGAGGCACAAGCAAATCTAAACCGACAAACTGCAAAAAGTCTGCACACAATGATTGATTAGAATCTGGAATGCATTGTCCAAGTGTGCTGAATGCAGATTCAACTGTGACTTTGAAACAGAAATTGAATAAACAGGGCAAGATGTGCAGGCCTTTAAAGAAAGGAAGAAGAGCAGAGAGCCACCACAGACATTTTGGACAATAGCCTCCAATGAAGTGACCATTCCATTATAGGCCTTGTCTCAGTCTTCCAGATGAGGAGGGAGTCCTGTCCTTTGGGTGTATTTTATTATGCGTTCACAGGATGAAGGGATCACTGGCAGGACCAGCATCATTGGGCAGTTTAGGATGGGCAGAGGGCTGTTAAAAGGTCAACCACATTGCTGTGGGTCTGGAGTCACATGTAGGCCCAACGGAGGCAAGGATAACAGTTTCCTTTCCTAAAAAGGAAAGTAATGAACCAGGTGTGTTTTTCTGACAATCAGCAGCATTTTGCTGTTATTAGATTTTCAATTCCAGATTTTCTTTTGTAAAAACTGAATTCCACTTCCACCATCTGCCATGGGGGAATAGAACCCTGGGTCCCCAGAATATTAAAAAGTCTGAATCACACTGTTTTCTTCTGGAAGAGCAGAAGACATTTTTCTGGTGAGTATTCATCCCTAATCCAATATTACACTCAGATTACCTGGTCACTACTTTTTCTGCAAGTTGTCAATGTGTTAGTTGGCTACTACATTGCCTTAGTTACCCCATACAACAATGGCTACGTTCAAAAAGTAGTTTGTTTGCAGTAAAGCATTATGGAACAGCCAGATGTAAAAGGCTTCCAACAAATACAAATTCATTCCTTTTATCCAGCAAGAACTCGGTAATGGTAAACTGGGGTGTGAATGAGTGTCATTCTATGTTAAGTCACATAAAATCAAAATGGTAGCTTTTACTGACTAAATTACAAAATAATGACTGAGGCATTAATGTGGAAAATTTAATCCTTTGAAAGACAATCTGTAAAACCCATGACTGTGCTGCAAAAGGTACAAACCACCTCAAGTGGGTGTTTTCTTAAAGGTTGAAATGATTTGCTCACTAAAATGAAACCTTTAAAAAGAATTCACACTTACCACTGTGAAGATCAATGCACCGACAGAAGCATACACAATCTGGAGAATCTTGTTCTGGATAAAAATGCACAGAATTCCGAAGAACAGCAGCACAACTACAGACACCAACATCACACCCATACAAGAAGTAAAGTCATACTTGGTCTGTGGAAGAGGAAAGAAAATATATTAATATATTAGCATCAAAGTAAATTAGAGTCAGAGCTGTACAGCACTGAAACAGACCCCTTTGGTCCAACTCTTCATACCAACCAGACATCCCAATCTAATCTAGTCCCATTTGTCAGCATTTGCTCCCAGATCCCTTCAATCCTTTCCTATTCATATACCCATCCAGAAGCCTTTTAAATGTTGTAATTGTACCAGCCTCCACCACTCCAACACCAAGTCTACACCGTGTTCAGGAGACTGCAGCAGCACAGTGCACATAGATGTCAGGAAGGGAAGGGAGGTGGTCCAGGAAGGGAAGGGAGGTGTCCAAGATGATCCAGGTTAACTTGGAGGTCATGGTAGAAGGTGTTTGTGAAGTCAATGAACTGTTCAACCTTTGAGTGTATGACGTGGTGCTGATACAGTCATTGATTTAGCAGAAGAAAATGGTGAGGAATGGTGCCAGTGTAGCTGCGGAAGATGGACTGTTCCACTTATCTGACAAAGTGGCAAGCATAGCTGGTGCCCATGACTACCCCTTTGGTCTGGCAGAAGTGGGAGAATTTGAAGGAAAAATGTTGGGAGAAGAGGAAGAAATCTACGTCTTGGAGGCCTTGGGTGTCCATGGTGAAGATAAGGGCTTGGAGGCTGGGGAAATGAAAGTCATGGAGATGGAGGGAGTGGGTGGTGTCCTGAACGTATGTGGGAAGATCCTGGACCAAAGGGGACAGGACAGTGTCAAGGTATGCAGAGATAAGTTTCGCAGGGCAGGAGCAGGCTGAGGCAAATGAGTCGACCGGGTCAGTCAGGTTTGTAAATTTTGGATAGAAGGTACATAGAACATAGATAGAAGAATACAGCGCAGTACAGGCCCTTTGGCCCTCGATGTTGCGCCGATCCAAGCCCACCTAACCTATACTAACCCACTATCCTCCATATACCTATCCAATGCCCGCTTAAATGCCCATAAAGAGGGAGAGTCCACCACTGCTACTGGCAGGGCATTCCATGAACTTACAACTCGCTGAGTGAAGAACCTAAC
>NC_057714.1:118022633-118069701 GCF_004010195.1 Chiloscyllium plagiosum | reverse complement strand
TACTTTTCTAAGCCACACATCCTAAGTCATGCCTCACTGCATCATAATTTCCCTGTCCCCAGCTATAACTCTTGCCCTGTAGTACACACTTATCCCTCTCCATCACGAGAGTAAAAATCACCGAATTATGGTCACTATCCCCAAAGTGCTCACCTACCTCTAATTCTAACACCTGGCCTGGTTCGTTACCCAGAACCAAATCCAGTATGGCCTCACCTCTTGTTGGCCTGTCTACATATTGTGTCAGGAAACTCTCCTGCACACATTGAACAAACACTGACCCATCTAACGAACTTGAGCTATAGCTTTCCCAATCAATATCAGGAAAGTTAAAGTCCCCCATAACAACCACCCTATTACTGTCACTCATCTCCTGAATCACCTTCCCTATCCTTTCTTCAATGATTCTAGGACTATTAGGAGGCCTGTAAAAGACTCCTAACAGGGTGACCTCACCTTTCCTATTCCTAACCTCAGCCCAAACTACCTCAGATGGCAAGTACTCATCCATCGTCCTTTCCACCACTGTAATACTATCTTTGACAAGCAATGCCACCAGGTAGGTGGCATGGTGCACGGTTTCCAAGCCACACATCCTAAGTCATGCCTCACCGCATCATAATTTCCCTGACCTGGATGGTGCATGGTTCTTGGCCTATGATGTTGGAAGCAATTGATGAGAGATCTCCTGAGGCTATGGGATAGTCTGGGAGATAATGCAAGTAGTGCAAAACCTGCACCCACACCTCCCACCTCACCTCCATCCAAGGTCCCAAAGAATTATTCTATGTCTGACAGATTTACTTGTACTTCCACATAATCTAGTATGTCTGTTACTCTTGATGTGGTCTCCTCTACACTGGGGAGACAGGATACCAACTTGCAGAATGTTTCAGAGAACGTCTTTGGGACAGATGCAGTTAGTAAATTCACCCACTCCACCAAGGACATGCAAGTCCAAGGCCGCCTCCACCACCGAACTTTAGCCATGCTACACCTTGAGGAAGAGCACCTCATCTTCTGCCTTAGGACTCTCCAACC
The DNA here is from genome assembly GCF_004010195.1 of Chiloscyllium plagiosum. NCBI lineage: Eukaryota > Metazoa > Chordata > Chondrichthyes > Orectolobiformes > Hemiscylliidae > Chiloscyllium > Chiloscyllium plagiosum. The sequence continues at coordinate 118,068,660 of NC_057714.1, read as the reverse complement.
ACACAGGATCAATGTAGATTTCATCAGTTTCCTCATTTCCCTCCCCCCACTTTATCCCAGATCCAACCTTCCAACTCAGCACTGCCTTTTTGAACTGTCCTACCTGTCCATCTTCTTTTCCACCCTCCTCTCCAACCTATCACCTTCACCTACCTGTCGCATTCCCAGCTACCTTCCCCCAGCTCTACCTCCCATTTTTCTCAACCCCCTTGGGCCACCCCTCATTCCTGATGAAGGGCTTAAGCTCAAAATGTCGACTCTCCTGCTCCTCAGATGCTGCCTAACCGGCTATGCTTTTCCAGCAACACACTCTTCGACTTGGATCTCCGGCATCTGCAGTCCTCACTTTCTCCTTGTCCTGAATGGTGTAAAGCTGGAGTGTTGTTGGAGCTACAATCATCCATGCAAGTGGGGAGTATTCCATTGTACTCCTTGATTTGTGCTTTGTAGATGATGGACAGGCTTTAGGGAATCAGGTGGTGAATTACTCAGCAGTATTCCCAGTTAGCTTCCAAAAAGTAAGTTTGCCCTCTTAACTTTATCCCACACATTAATAAACCAATTTTGAAGCAAAAACGTACATGTGCAAAATGATCAATATGGATATGAGAGTAATGTCACTGGACTAGTAATCCAGAACCTCAGGCTAGGGTCAAGTTTGAATTTCACCATAGCAGATGGGAGAAATTTGAATTTCATCCAATCAAAGTCTGGAATTAAAAGCTGGCCTAAAATCAGGACTGTGGATGGGATATGGTTTATAAACGAAAGGATGGCCTTTTAGGATACAGATGAAGAGAAAGCTTTTTCTCTTGGGAGCAACAAAATCTTGGAAAACACTACATCTAAAGCAGTGATGGTGATTTCGTTGAATACTTGAGGGATAGTGGATCTAATTGCCTAGAAAAATCTTAAGGTTATTGGGCGCAAGTGGGAATGTGAAATGTGAAGCAAACTGATCATCCATAACAACCATTCTAAATGTTGCAGCAGACTCATGGACTGAATGAGTTACTTCTACTCCCAATTTGTATCTATATGGTAAGCCGATTACCACAATGATTGCGAACAGTTCGAGTGGATTGAAAAAGTCCAATTTTGTAGATGACAAACATAGCCATAAAGGCTCTCAGCAGCACTGGGTCTAAGGCAGGGAAAGCAACCAGTAACCCAAGACAAATACAAGCATTTTTTGGAAGGGATATGGAGAACAAGACTGAAAACTATGCTCGGAGTGCAAACCGGATGAAACCAGTGGATACTGCAGTTATTGTTCCAAAGGGTAAATTAAAGCTAATGCAATCAAGTAGTTTTTCTTTTATTTAGAGTTTGTTTTTACAGCATAGAAAGAGGCCCTTCAGTCCACTGTGTCAACAGTCAAACATCCAATATTCTATTTCCATTTGCCACCACTGGGCACACACCATGTGCTAGGCAATTAGTGTTCTTCTACTAAGTTCTTAAAATGTTGAGTTCCCACCTTGACCACTCTTCCAGGCAATTCCAGTAACACCAACCCTCTGGGTGAAAACGGTTTTCCTCGAATTTGCTCAAAATCCTGCCGTTTGCCTCAAAACATAAAAAGACTGGACCCCCTAGTTATTGGCCCCCCTAAAGGGAATGTTTGTCTCCAACTATGTACATCTCTATCCAGAATCTGCCACTACCTCTGACTTAAGGAAAATAACCCTAACCTATTAGAGTCTATTTTCATAGCTGAAGGGGTAGGGAGGAAGGAGAGCAGATATATTCCCTTTTCTTGTTAGTCCTCCCAAAATACATAACTTTTCAGGATTAAATGCCATTTGCCATCTACCATTCAACCCATCTATATTGGCCTGTAATCCAAGACTTTCCTCCTCACTACTTGCCATATCAATTTGTGTCATCTGCAAACTTAATCATACCTCCTGGATAATCAGTGTGCTCAATAGCAAGGGATTCATCACCTAACCCTGTTGTATACCAACAGGCACAGCTTTCCAGTCACAAAAATAGCCTTCAACAATCATCCTCTGCTTCTAGCCAATATTGGATCCAATTTGCCAAACTGCCATGGATCCCATGGTTTCTTAGACTGGTTAAGTAGTCTATCAGGTGAAAGATCTCTGTACCTGGGGATTTATCACTTAAGCCTGCTAAGACCATTTGCCAGATACTTCTTTCAACTCCATATACTAATTACCACCCTGGTTTGAAATCATGGTTATTTTCTCACACCTAGTATAATTAAGACACAAGATTTTCCATAACTGTTCCTTGCCAATATAGTTCCTTTTTCTAAAAAAAAAGTAACTCTCTACACTTTTTCTTCTTTAGCACAGCCATTGTTTTGTATATGCCAGAAACCTAAATTTGGTCACAATAACCCTGCTGGCTTAAAATGTGCATTCAAAAGGTTTTAAAAGAATTCCACTAGATGCAGTGACTTTGAACCTGTGACACCACAGCTTTAATGCAGGCTTCTGGATTATTCGTCCTGTGACAGTACCATGGCACCATTACCTGTTTAGAACCTCAGACAGAAGTTATACATGACTAATTACGCACACTATCCTTTTCAAATCATTTATCTTGTCAATGATCACTAAATGGCCTGTTCAAGGTAATGTGTTTCTTTTAAAAGAAAAGCTTACCTGCATAGAGAAAATGACAACAGTAAAGCAAACAGCTGCAGTAATCCCAACAGCCATCACTACAGAGTCTGTACTGTAGAAACTGGCAATCATTCCGGCCATGTACGACATGCTGAGAGTCAGGATAGACTGCAAACAGAAAAACAGCAAGTAAATATATTGTATATACACCAGAGTCAGACACCCTTTCAGATTTAATGGTGTCAGTATACAGGACCAAACTCAAACACTTGTACGATAGCAAATCTGGACAATGGCTCTTATGATTTGTGGAGAAAGTGAGGTCTGCAGATGCTGGAGATCAAAGTTGAAACTTTATTGCTGGAACAGCACAGCAGGTCAGGCAGCATCCAGGGAACAGGAGATTCGACGTTTCGGGCACAGGCCCTTCTTCAGGAATGAGCAGAGAGTGTTCAGCAGGAGAAGATAAAAGGTAGGGAGGAGGGACTTGGAGGAGGGGAGTTGGATAACCCTCCAAGTCCCTCCTCCCTACCTTTTATCTTCTCCTGCTGAACACTCTCTGCTCATTCCTGAAGAAGGGCCTGTGCCCGAAACGTCGAATCTCCTGTTCCCTGGATGCTGCCTGACCTGCTGTGCTGTTCCAGCAATAAAGTTTCAACTCTTATGATTTGTATTAGGTGACTGTCTTTTGTATGAATTGGCAGTTTCTTTATCCACAACAGAACAGTATGATAAGATTCGTTTAATTTTATATTGCTACATAAAGTCACAACTCCCCACATTAATAGATCAGAAGAATTAAAAATAGCCACCAACCTCTTGAGCCTATTTTGAGAATTGTGAAACTTTGCAGAAGAACATAGATATTGAGTGGGCAAAGGTCTGGCAGATGGAATACAATGTTAATAAATGTGAAGTCATCAATTTTGGTGGGAGTAATAGTAAAAAAAGGACTATTACTTTAATGGTAAAAAGTTGCAGCATGCTGCTTTGCAGAGGGACCTGGGTGTCCTTGTGCATGTACCTGCAGACCAAACTTCTGTGATTTAACAGGTAATTTAGGAAGGCAAATGGAATTTTGTTCTTTATTGCTAAAGGTATGGAGTTTAAAAGCAGGGAGGTTATGTTGCAGCTGTGTGTAGGGTGCTGGAGAGGCCACACCTGAGTGCTGTGTGCAGTTGTGGTCTCCTTTACTGGAGGAAGGATGTACTGGCAATAGAGGGTATGCAGAAAAGGTTCACAAGGTTGAATCCAGAGTTGAGGGGATTGGCTTACGAGGAGACACTGAGTAGACTGGGATTAAATTCATTGAAATTTAAAAGAACGAGGGGGTAATTTATAGAAACACGTAAAGTTATAAAGAGAATAGTTTTCACTGGCAGATGAAACTAGAACAAGAGGGCATAGCCTCAATTTTTGGGGGGGGGGGGGGGGGGAGAAAGCAGACTTCGGACCAAATAGAGAAGGAACTTCTTCACAGAGGGCTGTGAATCTATGGAATTCCCTGCCCAGTGAAGTTGCTGACATTACTTCAGTAAATGTCGACGTGAAAACAGTTTTTTGAACAATGAAAGAATTCAGGGTTATAGTGAGAGGGCAAGTGGAGATGAGGCCACCAAGTGAGGTGGTATGATCTTATTGAATGGCAAAGCAGGCTTGAGGGGCCAGATGGCCTGCTCCTAGTTATGTTTTTGTACTTGGCCATTTTTGAAAATAGATCCTCAGCATCTTAAACATTTAAGTCAAATCACCTTTCACTCAAAATTCCAATAGATATAGGATATTAATCAAGTGTAAAGATCCAGTCTTAACATGAGCAAATGGATGAACAGGCAAGTAGTCTGATGTGTATTTGGGTCAGCTGTGTTGTTTAGATACTCCGGAATTAGATCAGGTTTTAACCTAACATTTTGTCATAACTTACAAAAACCAAAAAAGAATGCAGTCGCTGTACATCAGAAACAGTAGAAGTTGCTGGAAAAGCTCAGCAGATATGGCAGCACCTGCCAAGAAGAATAGTTACCCAATCCGAAATGTTAACTGATTTCCCTCCATAGGTGTTGCCAGGTCTGCTGAGCTTTACCACCAATTTCTATTTTTGATTTTGCTGCACTTCTGAATGGTTACGCAGGAGCTTTCCAAAGTCCCTGACTACCTGAGACTCAGACACCTGCGATGAGTCCCATGAAGCAGGATAAGCGTCCACTGAAATTTGAAGCTTTCAGGGCAATTCCCACTTGTGTGCCAGGATTTCTTCAGGTTCAATCCAGAGTCAGAGTCAGAGTCAGTCATGTGTAATTCACCTCCTGACTTTCCAAACTCTGTTCACCATCTATAAAGACGTCAAGTGGTGGAAATTTCCCCACTTGCCTGAATAAGTGCAGTGTCATCAACATTCAATCCACTTGATGGCACATCCAGGACAAAGCCTGACTGATTGGCACCACATCCACTCCCTTTGCCAACATTCAATGCACACTGCTGCTACCACCGTTTACAAGAAGCACTACAGAAATTCAAACGTCCTCAGACAGCACCTTCCAAATCTACAACTATACCATCAGGGAGCTCACAAACAAGATACTAAGGGAAACCACCACCTAAGTCATTCAGCAGCAGAGGGAAACAAGCTGGCTAAGACCTGGGAACACATTTTCTCTAGATTTAAAAAAAATTTAAAAGAAAAAAAAAGTGTATTTTAAAAGGAAAAGTCCTGGCAAAACAACTCATCTGGGTGAAATGAGTGGAAGGCTGCTCTTATACAACCTTGGAAGTTAGGAACACTTCAATGTCCGGGGGACCATGTGGGCAAGTGAATCAAGCTACAAATACTGGAAATCTGCATTTTGGATCTGGAACAGTCACTGGAGGTTTTGCAAGCTGATAGGTGTATGAATAGCACATTATAGTGAGGTGGTCACACCGCAGGTAAAGAAGGCACAAAGGAATGGGTGACCACCAGGCATAGTAAAAACAGAAGGCAAGCAGTGCAAGAGTCCCCTGGAGTAAATCTCTAACTTTTTTCACTTTGGATACTGCTGGAAGAGATGATTTCTCAAAAGGCAAGAGGAAAGTCTCTGGCATTGGAGGGGCACAGCTGCCATGTGGCATTAGACAGACTGCAAAAGTAACAGAGTCAGATCTGCAGCATGGAAAAGTATCCTTTAGTCCAACCTGTCCCTGCCATCCAGTTTTCACAATTAAACTAGAGCCATTTGCCTCCATTTCATCTACATCCCTCCACTCCTACCCCAAGCTCAACCTATCGAAATGTTTCTTAAATTTAAAAAAAATTGTACTCACTTCCATCACTATCTCTGGGAGTCTGTCCCAAATACCTACCACCCTGTCCGAAAACATTGTCCCTCTGGACCCTTTTTTAAGTCTCTCTCCCCCCTTATAAAAAGCCAAAGAACCACAGGTACAGGGTAAGTCTTGATGGAACGCTTTGCAGAAGGTCAGTGTGAACTCGACAGGCCAAATGGCCTGCTTCCACACTATAGGGATTCTATTTAAGTTAAGGATTATTCTTGGATAGGAAGATAACAATAGGTAGAGCTCAGCAGGGATCACTCCTTGAGCCCCTGCTATTCATAACTTGTAATTTTCCTCATCCAAATTGTTGACATATGTAACATTTCCAAGACTGCTGGCAACATAACATTAGGTAGGAGTGCAAGTTGTGAGAAAGACAGAGGATTCAGAGTGTTGAGGGCAATTTAGATAGGTTAAGTGAGTGAGCATAGATGTAGTACAGAGTGGACAATATCATAATTATCTACTAAGTAAAATTAGGATGGGAGGGTATTATTTAAATCACAATAGATGAACAAAGCATGACATACAAACAGATGTGTGTGTTCTTGCATACCTGACACTAAAGATGAAGTACAGCAAGCAACTAACATGGGTGGCAGTGGTTAGCACTGCTGCCTCACAGCGCCAGAGACCCGGGTTCAAGTCCCGCCCCAGGCAACTGACTGTTTGGAGTTTGCACATTCTCCCAGTGTCTGCGTGGGTTTCCTCCCACAGTCCAAAAATGTCCAGGTTAGGTGAATTGGCCGTAGTGTTAGGTGCAGGGGTAAATGTAGGGGAATGGGTCTGGGTGGGTGCACTTCGGCAGGTCGGTGTGGACTTGTTGGCCCGAAGGGCCTGTTAGATGAGGTCCTTACAAGTACTTCACATCAGCATTCAATAAGGAAAAAGACATTGTTGAAGATTAGGGAGGGGTATATTGATATTCTAAGACATGTTGATAGAGTACCTTGAAAAACATTAAAAAGGAGATAGGTACCCAGGGACCAATGCACCACTGAAAGAGGGAAAAAAAAAAAAAAAAGGAGAGACTGCTAGGGCCTTCAGATATCTTTGGATCCTCTTTAGTCACAACTTAGGTCCCAGAAGACCAGAGAAGAATCCTTTTTTCCTTTATTTAACAATGGCAGTAAGAATCCAGGAAGTTATATGCCAGAAAATTGGAGAAGATTCTTCAGGACAGGATTTCCTCACATTTGGAAAATAGACTTATTAGGGATTGTCAGTGTGACTTTCAGCAGGGAATGTTTTATTTCGAACTGGAGTTTTTTGAGGAAGTGACAAGATCATTGAAGGAAGGGCATTGGGTGTTGTCTACAGGGACATTACTAAAGCACTTGACAAGGTCCCTAATGGTCAGCTGGTCCAAAGAAAAACATCAAGTCACGTGGGATCCACAGTGAATTGATAAACTGGATACAAAATGGACTTGGTCATAGAAGGTAGAGAGTGTTTGTTGAAAGGTGTTTTTCTGGCTGGAGGAGGTCAGAGGCCAGTGGTGTTCCACAAGGATCAGTGCTGGATGATTCTGACAGATTCTGCTCAGAGTTGTGAATACTGAGGCAGGTTATTAAAGGATACAGCAGGATAAAGGGTCATATAGCACAAAAACAGACCCTTTGATCCAGCTAGTCCATACAGAATATAATCCCAAAATAAACCAGTCCCACATGCCCAAATCTCTCCAAACCTTCTATATTCATGTATCTATCCAAATGTCTTTTAAATGGCTAATTTGTTCAAGAAGGGGAGTACAGAGAACCCTGATAATTATAGACCAGCAAGCCTTATTTTGGTTGGGGGAAAAATGCTGGAAAGGTTATAAAATATAGGATTTATCATCTAGAGATGATTAAGTTGATCAGGCATAGTGTACACTGTTTTGTGAAGGGCAGGTTGTGCCTCACAAACCTGGAGTTCTTTGAGAAGGTGATCAAACAGGTGGATGAGGGCAAAGCCAGCGATGTGGTGTATATGGATTTCAGTAAAGTGTTTGATAAGCTTCCCCACGGTAGGCTATTGCAGAAAATAGAAGCATGGGATTGAGGGTGATTCAGCAGTTTGGATCAGACACTGGTTAGCTGTAGGATGACAGAAGTTGGTGGTTGATGGGAAATCCTCGTGGAGTTCAGTTACTAGTGGGTACTGCAAGGATCTGTCTTGGGGACACTGCTGTTTGTCATTTTTATAATATGACCTGGATGAGGGCGTAGAAGGATCGGTTAGTAAATTTGCAGATGACACTAAGGTCGTTAGAGTTGCGGGTAGTGCCGAAGGATGCTGCAAGTTACAGAGGGACATAGATAAGCTGCAGAGCTGGGCTGAGAGGTGGCAAATGGAATTTAATGTGGAAGAGTGAGGTGATTCACTTTGGAAGGAGCAACAGGAATAAAGAGTACTGGGCTAATTGTACCATTCTTGGCAGTGTAAGTGAGCAGAGAGGTCTCAGAGTCCACATCTAAGTCCCTGAAGGTTGCCCTGAAGGAAAACTTAAGATGTGCGAAGAAAATATTTTAAAAAAGGGTTGTCGGTGCTGCTAGGAAAAGGTAGATGAAGACAGATGATAGCAATTATGAAGAGACATTTAGACAGACATGAACATGCTGGGATATGCACCATCTGCAGGCAGATGGGATTAGTTTAGAATGGTATTATGGTTGGCACATGTGGCAGGCCAAAGGGACTGTTCCTGTGCGGACCTCTTCTACACACAACAGAAAAAAGTGTCAAGGGATATGGGGAGACAGAGTACAATGGTGAGATAGAAGATCAGCCATGATCATGCCAAATGGCAGAGCAGGCTCAATGTGTTGATTGGCCTATTCCTCGTCTTATTTTCCCATAGTTCTAAATTAATGGAAGAAAACATGTAGTTAGCGAAAACAACAAGGTGATAGGAAGGAAAACATTGTGCTTCAAAATGACCAAATTAAAAATTCACATCAGAATCAATTCAATGTTTGATTCTTTCATCATCCCTTCTTCCCACCCTCCAAAGCCCAATGTTACCAGTCTCAAACCAGAGCGGAAGGAGAATGTTAATCACACTACTTACCAGAGCAATGAGATTCCATGGGTGCTTCCGTCTGATTTGTCCACAACAACTGAGAGCAATAAGTGTAACAAAGAACACACCATAGGAGGCATAGTAGATCCAAGGAGTACGTCTCACAAACCTCTTAGCATCAGCAACAAAGGTACAGACGCACACAAAAACAAAAGTCACCAGTAGCTGAACGGTCAAAACCATGTAGACCTGCAAATGGGTGGAAAAAATAAGTTATCAATCTTGTGCATTTATCAGGAAAGAGATAAAGAGTATGTAAAATCAGCAAATGCCCAAAGTCCAGTCATATCACCATTTGACGGGAAATACAAGGGTGGATCTTTCTCAACCCCATTCCTAGCAGCAAACCAAGATGAATATTGCAGCAGCATGGCAACTTGGCAAGCATTGTGTGGGTCTCCAAATATACATTTGCACCTCCACAATCAATATGCAGTGACTGCACAGCAAGAGGCAAACACTACAGCTGAAGCTAAGTGTTCTGGGTAGAAAATGACAAGATTTAAAAAGGACCTGAGGAGTAATTTTTTTTCCCCCACACACAAGATGGTGCATGTATGGAACAAGCTGCCAGAAGTAGTGGAGATGGGGACAATTACGACACCTATCCATCCAGATGCTCCTTACATAAATTGGAAGAGTTGAGGGGAATATGGGCCAAATGCTGGCAAGTGGGATTAAATTAAGTTAGAATATTTAGTCAGCATGGACAAGTTTGACTGAAGGGTCTGTTTCTGTGCTGTATGACTCTAGTGATCTTATGTCACAGACTTGTTATTGCGTGGAGTTTCTGGAGACATATCAGATCATCATGGACTTGATAAAAGGTTTCAAATACAATGCTGACCATGATGGCTGTTTAAATGCTTCCCTGCCATCTTTGTTGCTGTATCCTCAGTGACTGCCAACCTCCCCTGTAGTGACCCACAATCTGTAGCATCTACCTCTGGAACACAACTACCATCTCTAAATGGCCAAACCCTTCAAGTTAGCTAAGACCCTGCTGTTAAGTGGGTTCACAATGTTCATGGCAATTTGTATTCAAATGCCAATACAAAATACAGCATTACAAACTAAACTAGTATGGGATCCACAAAACCCACTCCAACAGAATTGTATAACTAGCCTAAAAAAATCATGCAAGCTGTCAAATAACAGCAAACATTCTCCCTTTCATCAAGTTAAAATAATTCAACATTTAACAGCAGCATTTCCTATAATATTCTATTTGTCACAAAATGTTAAGCTTCATCAAGTATTAGATAGACTTGCATTAGTTTCCTCTGCCAGTGGATTTGGTTGGGCAAGAGGTGGAGAAAAACAAGTACAACAATCTTTGAAGATTTTAAGATATTTGGAGAAAGGTATTGAGGAGACGTCAGAGGTAGGTTCTTTACGCAGAGAGCGGTGAATGCATGGAATGCGCTGCCTGCAGTGGTGGTGGAAGCAGTCATTGGGGACATTTAAGCGACTGCTGGACATGCACATAAATAGCAGTGAGTTGAGGGGTGCGTAGGTTAAGTTATTATATTTTACATTAGAATTAAACCTCAGCACAACATTATGGGCCAAAGGGCCTGTTCTGTGCTGTACTTTTCTATGTTCTATCAAGTTCTGCACAAGAATGTACAGCTCAAACCATTGATCCCTGACAGGTTTCCAGATCCCATTAAACCATGCTCACCAGTTCAGAACACAAAAGTACACCAGAGTACTCCCACACCAAATCTCACAGAGACAGAGTCAAGAGACCGCAGATGCTGGCTCTTAGTTACAATCTACATTTTTAAGGTGAAAGGAAAGGCTCGTGGGTGCAGGGAACGCTGGATGATTAGAGAAATTGAGGGTTACGAGTACAAGGTTTAGTTAACAGTAAGGCGTATATGTCAGGTACAGACAGGAGAGATCAAGTGAATCCTTACAGTATAAGGCAGAAAGAGTATACTTAAGAGGGAAATCAGGAGGGCAAAAAGGGGTTACGAGATAGCTCTGGCAAATAGGGTTAAGGAGAATCCAAAGGGATTTTACAAATACATTAAGGACAAAAAGGTAGGGAGAGATTAGAGTCCCTCAACAATCAGCAAGGTGACATTTGTGTGGAGCCACAGGAGATGGCGGAAGATACTAAATAAGTATTTTGCATCTGTGTACTGTCGATAAGGATATGGAAAATATAGAATGGAGGGAAAGATGGTGACATCTTGAAAAAGGTCCACATTACAGAGGAGGAAATGCTGAATGTCTTGAAATGCATGAAAGGAGAAATCCCCAGGACCTGATCAGGTGTACCCTAGCACTCAGTGGGAAGCTAGAGTGATTGTTGGACCTCTTGCCAAGATATTTATATCAATAATCACAGGTGAGGTACCAGAAGACTGAAGGTTGGCTAATGTGGCACCATTAATTAGGAAAGGTGATAAGGAGAAGCCAGGGAACTCTAGACCGGTGAGCCTGACGTCGGTGGTAGGGAAGTTGTTGGAGGGAATCCTGAACGACAGGATTTACGCATATTTGGAAAGACAGGGACTGATTAGGGTTTGTCAATATGGCTTTGTGCGTGGGAAATCATGTCTCATGAACAGTAAGGCGTTTGACAAGGTTCCCCTTGGTATAATGGTTAGCAAGGTTGATCTCATGGAATTCAGTGAGAACTAGCCATTTGGATAGAGAACTGGCTCGAAGGTAGAAAAGAGAGTGGTGGAAGGTTGCTTTTCAGAGCTTGAGGCCTGTGACCAGTGGAGTGCCACAAGGATCAGTGCTGGGTGTAAGGATCTAAAATCTGAACTTAGTTAACTAAGATAGATATGACATTATTAAAGTATCCTAAAGTGACCTTGGAAACCAGGTGTCCTGGATATAAAGACATGCAAAACAAGTCAGTTCCCAGCAAATATCACTGGCTTAATTTTATATCTAATTGTCATTTCATTTGATTAAATTTTGCAATTAAGGCTGTTCTGTTTGCTAAGAGACCTATAAAAGTTGCTTGTGTTTTAAGCTAAGGCAGCAACTTTTCCAGAGTACACAAAGGTGCTTAACCCATGTTGCTGGATAACCTATGGGAGAAAGTGAGGACTGCAGACGCTGGAGATCAGAGCTTAAATATGTGTTGCTGGAAAAGTGCAGCAGGTCAGGCAGCAAAGGAACAGGAGAATCAACGTTTCGGGCACAAGCCCTTCAGGAATGAGGAGGGTGTGCCAAGCAGGCTGGCACACCCTCCTCATTCCTGAAGGGCTTATGCCAAACATCAATTCTCCTGTTCCTTTGATGCTGCCTGACCTGCTGGAGAACCTATGCCTGGTGTCATAATACATTGTTAAATCTTGCTGAAATCAGACTGAGCTGCTAATGCTTATTCGACTGATTGCAGAACATAGGGGCCCCTCCCAGGGTCCAGATTTACAGGTCCACTATTTTTCACCATTTATATAAATGACTTCAATACGAGCGTAGGACATATAGTAAGTAAGTTTGCAGATGACACCAAAATTGGAGGCGTAGTGAACAATGAATGAAGTTATCTCAAATTACAACGGTATCTTGATCAGATAGGCCAATAGATTGTGTGGTGGCAGATGGAGTTTAATCCAAAAAAATGTGAGGTGCTGCATTTTGGGAAAGCAAATCTTACCATTAAGTGTATAAGTCCTGCTAAGGTCCTGGGGACTGTTGCTGAACAAAGACCTTGGAGTGCAGCTCCTTGAAAGTGGAGTCACAGGTAGATAGGATAATGAAGGCGGCTTTTGGTATGCTTTCCTTTATTGGTCAAAGCATAGAGTATAGGAGTTGGGAGGTCATGTTGCAGCTGTACAGGACATTAGTTAGACCAATGTTGGAATATCGTGTGCAAGTCTAGTCTCCTTTCTATCAGAAAGATGCGGTGAAACTTGAAAGGGTTCAGAAAAGACTTACAAGGATGTTGCCAGGGTTGGCAGGTGAGCTATGAGAGGGGCTGAATAGGCTAGGACTGTTTTCCCTGGAGCACTGAATGCTGAGGGGTAACCTCAAATGTTTATAAAAAAATGAGGGGCACGGATCGGATAAATAGACAAGGTCTTTTCCCTGGGGTGGGAGAGTCCTGAACTAAAGGGCATAAGTTTAGGGTGAGGGGAACATATAAAAGGGACCGGAGGGATAACTTTTTCTACACAGTAGTGCGTGTATGGAATGAGCTGCCAGAGGAAGTGGAGGAGGCAATTGCAACATTTAAAAAGGCATCTGGATGGGCATCTGGAGGGATATGGGCCAAGTCCTGGCAAATGGGACTAGATTAAAAATCACAACACCAGGTTATAGTCCAACAGGTTTAATTGGAAGCACACTAGCTTTCGGAGCGACGCTCCTTCATCAGGTGATTGTCAATCACCTGATGAAGGAGTGTCGCTCCGAAAGCTAGTGTGCTTCCAATTAAACCTGTTGGACTATAACCTGGTGTTGTGTGATTTTTAACTTTGTACACCCCAGTCCAACACCAGCATCTCAGAATCATGACTACTATCGACGCCACTAACTGCCGGCTTAAAGTGGAGAGAATCTCCAAGAAGATTGCACATATCGACAACAATCACCTGATGAAGGAGCATCGCTCCGAAAGCTAGTGTGCTTCCAATTAAACCTGTTGGTCTATACCCTGGTGTTGTGTGATTTTTAACTTTGTATACCCCAGTCCAACACCGGCATCTCTGAATCGGGACGAGATTAGGTTGGGACAGCTGGTCAGCATGGAAGAGTTGGACCAAAAAGGGTCAGTTTCCGTGCTGTACATTTGACTCTACGAGTTGCCAATCTAAACTCCAATCAATACCCAAAAAAGGACGCCTAGTTTTCATAAAGACTTATCAAAAGACTAAAAGCACCATTGACTATCTTTTGTTGACAATTTGTACGTCAAGCCAGGAAACAAACCCTTCTTTTTTTTCATCTTTAGCACAGCCAAAATATAGTACTACTTATATTCAGTTCAAGAACCAGTCAAAGGGGATTGGGTTGCCAAAGATTCAATTTTTTTTTTCAGTTGAAAAACTATTAACTTCAGAATTCACGGTGAGAAATTTCCCCCAGAGGTGTCTCTCTACCTAGGCAAATCTTCCCATCTGGTTTCAACTTCTCAAATTTGAAACCAGAGTATGAGTTCCACCTGCATTCCAGGACGATGAACCATAGATCTGTTTGGCCTCACTGCTATTCCTCTCTGCAGATTAAAACAGGTCAAGTTTTCAGGGATATCTTAAAACCCGCCCCTTCCAAAGCTCACACCATGGCAACATAAGAAACATGGGTATGGTATCTCTTTAGAATGATTCGCCACCCTTGAGATGCAAGACTTTATTCAAACACAACTGTTCACAACAATTAGATGGGGGTGGGGTGGGGGGAATCCTCAACAGCAGGGAGGCAAGTGCGAGGTGGAAAGAGATACAGTAATCAGAAATAAGTTGAAGTGACAGATCAGAGTGGAACAGTGTGGAATGCTTTTTGGATTAAAATGCATCCATTACAATGCAAGAGGGCTGATGGGTAAGGCTGATGAACTCAGGGCACGGATATGTAAATGGGACTAGGATATTATAGCCGTGCTTGTGTCATGGCAAAGAGAGAGATGGGACTGGCAGTTTAAATCTTAAGGTGCCAGGTACAAGTGCTTTAGTAGGACACAGTGGAAAGCAGGGACAGGGTGCATGAGATTGCATTTTTGATTAACATGAGTATCTCAGTAGCAATCAGATGAAAAACTAAAGGATCATCCAGTGAGGCTTCCTGCATGGAGCTAGGAAACAAAGGGATGGTGACATTATTGGGATTGCACTCTCGACCCCCAAATAGTCAACAAGAATTAAAGGCACAAACATGCAGGGAGTTGGGGAGACTTGCAGGAGCAATTGGGTTCTCATAGTAGGGGATTTTAATTTTCCTAACAGACTGTCAGAGTGTTAAGGGCTTAGATGGGGTGGAATTTAACTGGAGTTCAGGAAAGCTTAATCAAGCTGTATACAGAGTCCTATTCAGGAAGGAGCAAAACTCGACCCACTCTTGGGAAATAGGGCAGGACAGATGACAGTGGGGAGAACTTCAGGACCAGTGACTCTAGTTCTACGAAATTTTAAAATAGTTATGGAGGGAGACAAAAACTGCTCCACAGGTTCAAGTTCTAAATTTTGGCAAGGTATTAGCCAGGAGCTCGCAGGCATTGACTGGAGTAGTTTGCAGGCAAAAGGAACCTCCAACCTCAGGAACATATAGTCCTTAACTCTAGCTATTTCAGTTTTAAAGGCCTCCCACTTGCTGAAGGGCAAGGTTGGCACGAGTACAGAACCCTGGAAGACCAGCGATATGGAGGCTTTGACCAGAAAGGAGGCAGCATCAGCTGGGATCAAGGGAATCCTTGGAGGTATACAGGGGATACAGTTTACAGGAGGGTGATAAAAGGGACATGAGATAGTTTTGGCTGAGAAGATTAGGATAAATCCAAAGAGGTTACGGAAAAATAAGGAGAGAACAGGACCCCTCAGGGACCAAAGTGGACATGTGTGCGCAGAACCGCAGGAGATAGGAGAGGTCCTTGAATATTTATCCTGTGGAGAAAGCCAAGACTACTTAGGAACTTGGAGAAATTAGTGGTGATATCTTTCAGACAGTCCAGATCACAGTGGAGGTGGTAATGGATGTACAAAAAAAGGTGGATAAGTCTCCTGGTTCTGACCAGATATATCCCAGAACCCTGCAAGAGGCTAGAGAAGAAATTTCAGGGGCCTCACTGATATATTTGCATCATTAGCCACAGGTGAAGTCCCAGATGACTGGAGGGTAGCGAATGTTGTGCCCTTATTCAAGGAGGGTTGCAAAGAGAAACTGGGAACTATGGACCAGTAAGCTTACCATCTGTGGTAAGTTACTTAAGATGGAGGGATAACACATACATGCATTTGCAAATATGGGATTTGATTAGTAGTCAGGATAGCATTGTGGCTGGGACATCATGCCTCACAATCTTGTCTGAACCCTTCCACTGTGGGTGGGACACTGTGCCTCACAAATTTGTAAAGAGTTCCTTGATGAAGCAATGAGGAAGGGGCGGTAGACGTAGTCTATATGGATTTCAGCAAGACCTTTGATAAGGTTCCACATGGTAGGCTGCTCTGGAAGTTTAGATCACATGAAATCCAGGGTAAGCTGGCAAATTGGATACACAATTGGCTTGATGATAGGAAACAGAGGGTAATAATGCTTGTCGGACTGAAGGCCTGTGACTAGTGGTGTGCCTCAGGAATCAGTACTGGGCCCATTGCTGTTTGTTATCTATACCAAATTATTTGAATGAGAATGTACATGGTATGATTAGTAAGTTTTCAGATGACACTAAAATAGGCAGCATAGTGGACTGCAAGGAAGGTTATCAGAGATTGCAGCAGGACCTTGATCAGCTGGGAAAGTGGACAGAGAAATGGCAAATGAAGGCTATTATAAAGAAGGGAGGTCTTGCGTTTTGGAAATTCAAATCAAGGTAGGAGTTTTATGCTGAATGGTCAGGCCTTAAAGTAGTATAGTGGAACAGAGGATCTAGGAATTCAGGTTCACAGTTCTGAAAGTGGAGTTACAAGTAAGGCTGTGACAAGGAGTCATGGCAGTGAAGACAGCTTTTGGCATATTGACCTCCTTCCGTCAGGGAACTGAGCACAGAAGTTGGGAAGGTATATTTCAGTTGTACAGGATATTGGTGAGGCTGGACTTGAGTGTATGGTGTTCAGTTCTGGTCAACGTGCTATAGGAAGGATGTTATTAACATGGAAAGACAGTGTGCAGAAGAAATTTAGAAGCATGTTGCTAGAACTCAAGGGTCAGAGTTACAGGGAGAGGTTGGAGAAGCTAGGACAGGTTTCTTTGGAGCATAGGAGAATTGGGGAGGGTTGATCTTGTCAAGACTGGGGAATCAAGGACTGACATATCAGATTAAGGTTAGAGGGGAAAGAATAAAAAAGGGAACAGGAGGGACATTTTTTTTGAAAGAGGGTGGCGTGCATATGGAATGAGCAGCCAACTGGAGTGCTTGAGGTGGGTACATTAACAACATATAAAAAGCATTAAATGTGGCACAGCAGCTAGCACTGCTGCCTCACAGCACCGCTGCCTCACAGCACCAGGCACTCAGGTTCGATTCCTGCCTCAAGCAACTAAGTGGCGTTCGCACATTCTCCCAGTGTTTGCGTGGGTTTCCTCTGGGTGCTCCAGTTTCCTCCCACAATCCAAAGATGTGCAGGTCAGGTGAACTGACTATGATAAATTGCCCATAGTGTTAGTCAGGGGTAAATATAGGATAGGGGAATGGATCTGGTTGGGTTACTCTTTGGAGGGTCGGTGTGGACTTGGACCGAATGGCCTGTTTCCATACTGTAGGGAATTTATGAATAAGAAAAGGTTTAGAAGGATATGGGCCAAGTGCTGGATATTTTGGTCAGCATGGACCAGTTTCAGCCAAAGGGCCTGTCTCCATGCTGTAGGACTCTAACTGCATCTGCAACACTCATATGGAATTGTGGATTACTTTTAGAGGGAGAACAAGAAAATGCAATACAGAGGAACCTTGATTATTCGAATGACACAGGTAGAGTGTATTTTGTTCAGATAATCGAATGCCAGTTAACAGTTTAGCAAAGCACTGTGACCTTGCAATTTTGTTCGGATAATCTGAAATTCAGGTAAGTGAATGCCAGATAATTGAAGTTCCTCTGTATAAAAATTGATTCGTGCATTTGGGATCCATGATTTCCTAGGTGGTGGTTGGAAGGACAAATGAACGAAATTATGATAAACCTCTACAAAATATTGCGCTTGTTGAGGCAAAGATAGTATGTCCAGTTCCAAATATTACATTTTAGGAATAGGAAGACATTATCGAGGTAGAGACAACACACAAAAGAATAGCCCAAGAGGAGCAACTTTAGTTATGTGCATAGATTGGAAAAGGTAGAGCCATTCTTTATGAAAAGAGGTACTCAAGAGAAAATTTGATAGAAGTGGTGTTCAAAAAGCGGAGGCTTCTGGATACAGACAGAAAACTTCTTCCCATTGACAAGATCAAGAACCAGAGTACACCAATTAAAAGTTGAATGGCAAAAGAACAATAGAGAAAGTGAATGAAAAATACAAACCAAATTTAACATTTCAGTAGTTACTCTGGGAGGATTGGATCCCATATCCCCAAAACATTAGCCTGTTTTACTAATATCCCTATACCACCTTGCATAGTGAAAGAGTATTACAATTATTTTCATGTTTCCACATGTTCCTTCCAAGTACTTCACACACAACAGTCTTACCTTTCTAATAAATGCTCTGCGGATTTTCTTGTCTTCAAAGTTTGCCGCAGTGAACTCCTCGTTATCATAATAAGATGGTGGGACATCATCGTGATAACCAGGGCTTCCCAAGCCAACTATAATAAAGCAGAAAGTATTTACCACCAGATGGCATGCCTCGACAAGGAGATCCATAATTTTCTGAACCATAATGCCTTCAAATAGCACAATGATCATAAACAATGCAAGTAACACTACACAAGTGGCCAGAAAGTGGGATTAGTTATTCAAGCAGATAAACAAATAAATTTGCACTTTTAACTAATATTAACCTTGCTGTGCTTTCTCCATACATACATCCTCTCGTATTCTGGCATATTACTCATGTCTTCCACCTTGAGGACTGATGCAAAAATTCAAGACAGTAACAGGGAGCAGAGCTGAGAATGGTGGCCATCACCAAGGAGATGCTAGGAAAAATGAATGGCCTAAAAAAAAAGGTGGCTAAGTCACCTGGACCAGACAGACTGCACACCAGAGTTCCAAGGGAGATAGCTGAAGAGACAGTGGAGGCATTAGTGGTGATCTTTTAGGAATCGCTAGAATCAGGAAGAGCCAGAGGACTGGAAAATAGCTAACGGGACACCCCTGTTTAAAAGACGGAGCAAGACAAAAGTCAGAACATTAAAGACCAATTAGCCTGAGCTCAGTTGTGGCTAAGATCTTGGAATCCATTGAGAGTCAGAGACTGCTGACAGGAAACAGGCCCTTTGGGCCAACGAGTCCATACAAACCCTCCAAAGAGTAACCAAGACCCATTCCTCTAACTAATGCACCTAAACTACACACCCCTGAACACTAGACAATTTAGCATGGCAAATTCAACCAACCTGCACATTTGGATTGTGGAAGGAAACCCACGCAGACATGGGGAGAACACGCAAACTCCACACAGACAGTTGCCAGAGGTTGGAATCAAACCAAAGTCCCTGATGCTGTGAGGGAGCAGTGCTAATCACTGATCTACTGTGCCACCCCATGGAGGTATATGGTAAAATAGGACAAAATCAGCATGGTTTCATCAAAGGAATTTTTGTGGAA
Source organism: Chiloscyllium plagiosum (assembly GCF_004010195.1). Taxonomy (NCBI): domain Eukaryota; kingdom Metazoa; phylum Chordata; class Chondrichthyes; order Orectolobiformes; family Hemiscylliidae; genus Chiloscyllium; species Chiloscyllium plagiosum. Next base: position 118,049,287 of record NC_057714.1, on the reverse strand, counting down.
GTAACAAGCAGGTTAGACGAAAGACAGCCAATGGATGTTATCTACCTGGACTTCAAGAAGGCCTTTGACAACGTGCTGCACAGGGGGCTGCTGAGTAAGATAAGTACCCATGGTGTCAAAGACAAAGTGCTTGCATGGATAAAAGCTTGTCTGTCTGGCAGGAAGCAAAGAGTGGGGATAAAAAGGTCCTTCTCAGGATGGCAGCCAGTGATAAGTGGTATTCTGCAAGACTCCGTGCTGGGACCACAACTTTTCACTTTATACATTAACGACCTAGATGGAGGAAGGTGGTCATTCTGGCCAAGTTTGCAGATGATACAAAGATAAGTAGAGGGACAGATAGCATTGAGGTGGCAGGGAGGCTGCAGAAGGATTTGGACAGGTTAGGAGAGAGTGGGCAAAGAAGTGACAGATGGAATACAATGTGGGGAAAGTGAGGTCATGCACTTTGGTTGGAAGAATAGAAGCATGGACTATTTTGTAAGTGGGGAGAAAATTCAGAAGTCTAACGTGCAGACAGACTTGGGAGTTCAAGTCCAGGATTCTCAAAGTAAACTTGCAGGTGGAGTCAGTATTTAGAATGGCAAATGCAATTATGGCATTTGTTTTGAGATCACTTGAACACAAGAGCAGGGACGTACGTCTGAGGCTCTAAAAGGATCTGGGTAAAAGTGAAAACTGTAGATGCTGGAAATCAGAGTGGTGCTGGAAAAGCACAGCCTTTTTTGCCCAAAAAATCGATTTTCCTGCACCTCAGATGCTGCCTGACTAGAGTGGTGCTGGAAAAGCACAGCCAATCTACTCAAAAGGATCTGGTCAGAGTGTATTGTGCCCATATCTCAGGACATACTGGCCTTGGTGCACGTTCAGAGGTGGTTCACAAGAAATGTCCCAAGAATGAAAAGCTTAACATATGAGGAATGTCGGAGGACTCCAAGTCTATACTCAGAGTTTAGAAGGGTGAGGGGGAATCTAATTGAAACAAAATACTGAATAGCCTGGATGAAGTAAATGGGGGGAAAATGTTTCCATTGGTAGGAGAGACTGGGACATAAGGGCACTGCCTTAAAGTAAAAGGAAAGGCATATTATAATAGAGATAAAGAGAAGCTTCTTCAGCCAGAGTGTGGTGAATCTTTGGAATTTATTGCCACACAGAAGACTGTGGAGGTCAGGCCATTGAGGATATTTAAGACGGAGATAAATTAGGTTCTTGACTATCAATGAGATCAAGGGTCACAGGGAGAAAGTGAGGGTGGCACGGTGGCACAGCAGTTAGCACTGCTACCTCACAGCGCCAGAGACCCGGGTTCAATTCCCACCTCAGGCAAGTGAGGAGTTTGCACATTCTCCCCATGTCTGTGTGGATTTCCTCCAGGTTCCTCCCACAGTACAAAAGTGTGCAGGTTAGGTGAATTGGCCATTCTAAATTGCCCACAGTGTTGTTAGGTGAAGGGGTAAATGTAAGGGAATGGGTCTGAGTGGGTTGCTCTTCAGAGGGCCGGTGTGGACTTGTTGGACCGACGGGCCTGTTTCCACACTAAGTAACCTAACCTAACATGGGCGAGAAATTTATCAGGCATGACAATGGAAAGCAGACTCAATGGGCTTAATGGCCTAATTTCCACTTCTAATGTTTTATGGTCTCTTGATTCATTTATATAATGTTCTCAACAGTATAGAAGTTTCTGTCAAAATCATTTTTACTCTGAAGAAAATTAAAGTTTATTATTCAAGTCAAGGGAGAGTATTGACGAAGCAGCTAGGGTTGCTGTTCCAGTATTTACACTAGTGTGCCACACTGGGCACTGTTCCCCATCAACTCACCCAACACCCATAAAAGTTTTCCCCTCCGGCCCCACACTGCACACCACTTTACCTCCAGCCTGGAAAGGCAGTTGATCTCCCATACATCATAATGCAAATCACCAACCTACCAGACGTATGCGCATGCACACACATACACATGCAAAAACAGTGGGTGATCAGGGATTGGCAGCCTCATTCACCTCTGTGTATGCCCAGCTCCTGCCAGATCTGGGCCTAGCTCTAAGACTCAGGCACTACACCAGAGATAGATACGTGCCAGTTCCCCCTTTCTGCACCTCTTCAGTGTGGAAGGAAAAGAAAAAGTAGTAAGCAAAGGAAAAGAATAGAGTCAGCAATGTCAGGAAGACAGATTAAACATTTCCTGCTTTCTTTCCTCTAACTTCACCAATTTTCCTTAACCTGTTTTGAGATCAGAGTAAATCAAGTTCAAAATTCCATTTTTTTTTCTACGCTCTTCAAATATTAGCAATGAAAGTTCCCTTTTTGTTTAATCTTGAACCTACATGAAATGGCCTAGCATGGCACTTCAGATTACCTGTAAGTGTCTGGAGTGGTGTAGGGACAGACAGACAGATGCACAGCACAAAATACAGTTCTGTCCAACTTGCCCATGCCGACAGATATCCTAATCTAATCGCGTCACAACAGCTATCCAATTCACTTCATTCCCTTGTTTCCCCATAGCCAGGCGAGCTTACATCTTCTGAAGTATTTGAAAACTAAAACTTCCTTTCGATAAGTTGTGAATCTACTTCCACAATTCTCAGGTACTGCATACATTCTACGTCATGACTTGCATGATAAAAAAAGATCATCAGAAATAGGTACAGAACTAAGCCATTCAGCCCATCAAGCCTGCTCCACCATTCAATAGGATCATGGCTGATTCAACACTCTTCACATCCACCTTCCTGCCCTTGCCCCATAACTCTTCTACTGATCAGCCTTAAATATACAATTGGGGTCTATCTCTACAGCACTGTGGCAACTTGCTCCAATTACACTCAACCCTCAAGAAGTTCCTTATCTCAATCTTAAGTTGATATCCTTTTATTCTGAAACTATGCCTTCTGGTCCTAGACTCATCCAGGAGGGACAACATCCTCAGCATTTACCCTGTCAAACCCATTAAGAATTCTATTTTTTCAACGAGATCACCTCTCATTCTTCTAAACTCCAGTGAGTAGATTCCAATCGGTTTACGGTGGGGGCAGGAAAGAGACAGCCTAGTGGTCTTAACACTGGACTGTTAATCCAGAGACCCAAGTAATATTCTGGGGACCTGGGTTTGAAGCGTAGGCATAAAAAAAAAGTGAGGACTACAGATCCTGCTCCTCAGATGCTGCCTGACCTGCTGTGCTTTTCCAGCACCACTCTAATCTACACTAGGTTTGAATCTGCCATGACGGATTGTGGCATGTGAATTCACTAAATAACCATTGTCAATTTTTGGAAAACCCCATCTGGGTCAATAACTTCCATTAGGGAAGGAAACTGCCATCCTTACCTGATCTGGCCTACATGTGACTCCAGACCCACAACAGCGTGGCTGATTCTTAACTGCCCTCCAGACAATTAGGGTTGGGCAATAAATGCTGGCTTAGCCAGTGACACCTTCATCCCATTAATGAAAATAAAAGCCTTTGCTCATAACACCATCCCTCTGTACTAGGAATCATGCCTGAACTTAATAAATTTCAAAACCCCTGGTAAAAAGGGTCTTGTCCAGAATAGGAAATGTGTTGCTGGAAAAGCGCAGCAGGTCAGGCAGCATCCAGGAAACAGGAGAATCGACGTTTCGGGCATAAGCCCTTCTTCAGGGCTTCCTGAAGAAGGGCTTATGCCCGAAACGTCGATTCTCCTGTTCCCTGGATGCTGCCTGACCTGCTGCGCTTTTCCAGCAACACATTTCCAGCTCTGATCTCCAGCATCTGCAGACCTCACTTTCTCCTCTTGTCCAGAGGAGAACAATATCGCAGCCGAAACCTAACCAGACTGCAGGTTTGGCCTAACATTCTTGCTCCTGTACTCTTTGTAAAGCCAAAATATGTCATATGCTTCTCAACACCTTTATCAACATATCTTACTACTTTCAAGGATTTCTCACTGTTTCTAAACCCTTTACATACTGTTGCAAAATCCATCCGGAGTGTCATTTATCAATCCACGGCTTTCTAGTGATGATTAATTTTGCACCAGTCAGAATCTAAATTATTCCATACTGCTGAAATTGCTGTCACCAAGTTTCTGTATTCAGTTGCAACTGTCCAACCTCAAATCCCAGGAGAATTAGTGGATGATGACTGGAAGCTCTGCAACTTCTAGGAACTCATCCCTCAACTTCCAAAGATTTTTCTTGAAAACATTGGAGGGTAACCTCCTCCTGAGCTAATTTTCATCCTGTCCAGTTTCTGTACTTCCCTTTTTTACTGTGATTGTAACAACACTTTTGGGATTCGTCAGTGTAGTTTCTCATTTTAGCTGCTTAGCCATGCCCTCAGCCTCAAGGCATCACGATCAAATCATGAGATTTCTGATTATTTAAAGGGATATAAAAATGTGAGGGAAAATAAGAGGGAGAAGATTAGCAATGATCTTAAGGAATGGCAGAACAAGCTAAGTTCCCAGTCAGCCTCACCTTTCCTCTCAGTCAATCCAACATGAAGAATTTTAAAAAAAAGACAGAAGTCACACAACCACATAAGATTTCCATTCATTGTCAAGAATCCCTATTTTAAAAAAAAGGATAAGACATTTGAAGTAGATTAGAAATTACTTACCATTTGAGTGCATCATTGGAGGTGGAGGCATGGGTGGCTGCTGGAATGCTCCTTGTGGAAATGCCTGTGGTGGCTCTCCATATGATCCTTGTGGAAAGCCAGGCTGTCCATAGGCAGACTGAGGATAAGGAGGCTGCACGTAACCAGCTGGCGGAAAAGCTGGCTGTCCAAATCCAGCCTGTTGAAAAGGGGGCTGCCCAAACGCAGCTTGCGGGAAAACAGGCTGTCCATATGGTGGAGGCTGTTGCGGATATTGGTCATTTCCGTATGACATCTCGTTATGTGGATAAGGAGGCTGTTGTGGATCTCCTGAGACCAGGTATGCCTTCTCCTGCGACATTATCATTGATAACAGATCCTTATTGACCTGGGAAAGGAAATAAAAATAGAAAAAAAATAGAAAAAAGAATGCAGGATGGCATATGTAAAAAATGAGATATCAACTGGGCTTTTAAACAAAAAAGTCCCAAACTGGAAAACTTGCATGCCAAAACAGTAATGTCTGTCACTTGCAGTTTATGCTAAGTGATCCCACAACCATAAGATCAGATCAAAACTTTGCAGTCTTGCCACATCCAGTCATGAATGGTGGAGAACAATTGAAAAAAGAACACTCACTGGATTTGGTAGTTCCACAAAAATTCTTAAAAATCAGAACTCGCTTGAGGACTGAATTGCATACTCCTGCTTCTAGTTTTTACAGGCTCACTGGTTCCTTAGACAGCACCTTCCAAACTCAGGACCACTATCATCCAGACGGTCAAGAATAGCAGTAAGATGGGAAAACCCTCAAAAGATCCATCCAAGCCAGTCTTGAATTATAAGTGTATGGTTCCTTCAGTATCACTGGGTCAAAATCCTAGTCCTTGCATGGAATCTTATACACATTTGTCCGGTACAGGGTATTGGGTCTTTTGTTCTGGCGAGTAGACGGAGCGTGGCTGTCCATTTATGTGCTGTCATGAATCAAAGTGGTCAGAGAAGTCTAGCTGTCAGTTCAGAGACATTTAAAGAAGGTAGAGTAATTAGTGTGTTAGGTTGTAACATGTCCACATCGCATTGACTGTCTGCCAGGCATCTATGGATGAAGGTGAGATTTCCATTGTTGACAAAGACTTCGTACAGGTGTTCTTTTCTTCAACTAAGAGTGCTGCAGTATTGTAGCCCTTTTGAACAGGATCTTAATGCAGCTTCTCATGTTTGGGTGCTGCTGATTATAATGCAGGATCTGTGTATGGATTTTCTACACTTTTGTTGTGCATTCCCCATTCTGTTCTTTCTCCCTTCACATCTCGGAATGGGAGTTGGTTGTTAATTTCCTCCTCTCATACATTTTATTCTTGTGAGCAGAGTGTTGATGGACTTAAGTTTGCTCAGAGCTGGAAGATTCATTTTCAGAAGTTTCATCATATTAGTTAACATAAACCAGTGAACTGCCAGTGAAGCACTGGTGTTATAGCCTGTTTTCTACTGGTCTTGCATTCCCTTGGACTGGAGGGGTCATTTCCTATGGCTGAGCCATTTCCTGTCCTTACCTCTGTAGGGTGATAAAAGGGATCCAAATCGGTTTTGTTGACAGTGTTCTGGCTGGAATGCCATGCTTCCAGGAATTCTCGTGCGTGTTGGTTTGGCTTCTCCTAGGATGGATGTGTTATCCCAGTCGAAGTGGTGTCCTTCCTTAGCTGTATGTAAAGATACTATGACAGTGGGTCATGTCTTTGTGGCTATTTGATACTCATGTATCCTGGTGGCTAACTTTCTGCCTGTTTGTCCAGTGTAGTGTTTGTTACAGTGCTTGCAAGGTGTGTTGTAAGTTACATCAGTTTTGCTTGTTGGCTGTATACAGTCAAGTTCAGTAGGTGCTGTTTTGGTGGGTTTGTGGGCTACCTGGCCCACTCACTAGTATCCTTATATACAGAGAAGGAAGGACACCACTTTGACTGCGACAACACACCCATTTCCAGCTCTGATCTCCAGCATCTGCAGACCTCACTTTCTCCTCATCCTAGGACAAGCCAAACTGACATACAAGAATTCCTAGAATCATAGCAATCTATCTCCATCAACAAACACATCAAATTTAGATCCCATCTATCACCCTCAGATAAAGAACAGGAAATTTCATCACCAGCCCAAGGAAACCTCAATACAAATAGAGAGCAGGCCATAACACCAGTACTTCAAAAGGTTCACAGAAGGTGTTGCCTAATTTGGTGATGAAACATCTGAAAGTGAACCTTCCAGCTCAGAACAAATTTACATCCAGAACCTCAACCGGAGCTACAAATCATCTCAAAACTCACCATGGTGTTGATAATCCAGTGTGCACTCTTGATTTTTTTTTGTAATAAAAGAACAAAGTGTCATCTGCATACCTGATCCAAAGTTGGGGCCAAATTTGTGGGAGGGTTCTTTGTTCCAGTCATTGCATCACTGCTTCTGCTAATGAGCAGAGAGATAAGTGAGCCCATGGTGTCCTGCTAACTTGTTTATATTTGGCTGCTGATATGACAATCAAGCACAGGTCCAGTAGTTTGAGTTTGCGGTCCTTGTTGATTGGTTCCCTGTTGTCATCTGTTATGTTTATAGGTCTATCTACATCAAAGACTGGAGCAGCCCATGGTCGCTGCTAACCACCAACTTTAAAAAGGAACAAATACTAGCCTAGTCAGCAATACCCCCATCCCATGATTGAATACTTTTAAAGTGTTGACTGTTTTGTCAGGTTAGGCTCTAAATCACCCATTTCTTCATCCAACAGATTCTAGCATCTTCCCCCTCTCCCCCCCAGTAGTTACTATGGTCTACATTTTTCAGCTTTCTGGTGCATCCCTTGAACTGGTACACCACAGCAGTTTTTTAAATCTGTTGGGAGCCTCCTGTGATCAAGTGGATTAAGGTTTTGTGCATTAAGTGTCTAATTTTCTTGCTATAATCTTGTGTAGAGCTGACATACTGTGCATAGGAACCAGTTGCCTGGAAAGGGGACTCCCAAACTGTCCCCAGTGAAAATGAACAGGTTTGGTACAGTAAAATTTCTCAAACCCAAAACATGATAAATTAAGCATATGCTTACAAAACTTTGTCTCTCAGAAGTCCAAACATTCACATTCATCATAGTCCAAACACTCATTCATCATTATGGCATTATGTAACCACAGTTCCACAATATACTGCTCTTTATTCATAATGTAGATCAGCAGTGCTTTCCAGAACAGCTTTCACCACTTGATATTATCAACAGCAAGACATTTGAACAAACTCTTGCTTTCTCTGATCGTCACGGTCGTAGCTTATGTAGTTTTCCAAATATTTTTTTCAGTGAAACAATGACACCTACTCATTGTTTGGCTGTTTCTGGTTTAAAAGGATCACTTTAGTATGGCAAACCTTTAAGACACCAAAAAGAGCCAGGATTGTGCTAATCAATTTTTTAGTTGATCAAGTAGTCACAATCAATGAAAAATCACACTAAGTAATAAAATGTGTATACCCCCTGCATTACATTTCGATTTACAGCATAAAATCAAAAATAATGGTTTAAAAGAAAAAACCTTACAAGAGCCTTCTCATTCACATGCTCAACGGACTATACAAACATTGGAGATCATATAATAAAATTTGTATTTCAGGTATATAAAATGTGTCTTTTTATCAAGAGTGCTGTTTCATAAGGTTCCAGTTAAAGCAAAGTTAGCTGGATTTCCAGATTTTAGACCTTTCTTAGCTACCTTGTATGTTGTTTCCAAGAACAGACCAGAGGGAGGAAATGTGCTTCTTCTCCTTAATCGTCTACCCCCTAACCCATATCTGCTTTCCTTAAATCTAAACCTACTGTAGGAACCCATTTAGGTGGTTGCACAGTAATTTCACATGACAATGCTGTGAGAAAATTCAATTACCCATCTTTGCAGAATACCAAGTTCATTAAAAAGGGCATTATATTTTGCAAATAAAGATTTTGTTCAGAGTTAGAACAAATGTTAGCGTTTTCACCCATTGAGACCTAGAACATACTGCAGCACTGTTGTTTCTACTTTGCTTCGTATTTCTAAGTTGTTTTTCATCCGAACTCTTAGTCTTCCCAATCCCTGATAAAGGTTAAGGCCTCATCTGCAGCCCAAGTTTTACAACTTACCAGAGCAGAACTTTGCCTGGTCATTCTTTCTTGAATACTCACGCTATAATGCCAAAATCAACATCTTGTTTCACACACTAGTCTTCAAGTTCTGTTTCACATTCTCAAACCTGTCTGACCCTGTACTAGTTTATGCACAACTTGGGTCACAGTCAAGAGCTAGTTACCTCAACATTCTGCATTTTAGTTCAGACCTCAATTCCTCAAACCCCCAGAGCATCTTTTCTAGTTCTATTTGGGTCGTGGCTCTCATGTGAATGATAATGAGATTCTACCCTACCCATTCCAGGTTCTTCTAAAAAGGTGAAGAGAAAAGACATCCTCAACACTAGATATATAGCAACATCCAGAACACAAGGAAAGATGCTTTTCTCACCGGCAATGCCATCTCCTTTCAAGATCACGTTCAGTTTCCCCACTTGAACAGCATTCTGCACACAGTGCATGATCTGAGGGCTCATTCATCCTGCACACCTTGTTCTCATCCACAGAAATAGAATATACCCAACATCTATGAATCTCAAAGTCATAGCTAAATAACTTTATCCTCACACCTGCTTGACTCTCAGTCTCACTATTTCTGACTGACCAACTACGAGGTTCTACTTTAAAATTTCATCAAGTCACAACCAGTAAATTGTTTCCAAGTAGGTTTTACTTCCTTCATCGCTATATACTACATATAGTCTCTTCAATATGGCATAAATGTAGTTTTGTTTTGCAACTTCAAGATATCAGACTTTTTTTAAAAAAAAAAATGTATGCCTGCTGCTGCTCCTGGCATGCTGTCTTGCACTCAAACTGGGATCAATCCCCTGACTTAAAACTAGGAGAGAAGGATATTCCACACCATGAAGTTACTGATTGGAGAGTTAAATTATTCCCCAGGATGCAGTTGCTTAACAATTTGCTTATTAAAGTACGTACATTAAAACACTTATTTCAGTAGAAAGGTTTGACCAATAGCCCCGATTTTCATTCTGCTCCTCTATATGGTAGAAATGAGGCAGGGATGCATTATTTAAAGACACAGCTATTAGTTAGCCCCAATTTCTCTTCCTGAAATATCCTTGTACTATTCCCAGTTGGAGAAATAAGCAGGACACCTACAGAAAGGAGGCAGGTTGTTTCAAAATACACAAATCATATTGTTACATGACAAACATCTTCTAAAGATGTGAGTGTAACAGCCAGACTTACTGATATCGTCATGTTGAAATATTTATTTGCCACACTTCCTGTTAACTCAAGAGGGACAGAAGTCCTTCTCTGCAACTTGCAAGGAAACCTCATGCCTTGCCTGCACCCCTGTTCAATAGTCAGACTACCCATTTGGCCAATGGTTTGGGAAAGACCTCCATTAAGATTAATGGCTTTCACCTCCCCAGACTTACCAAGTTTCCAACAAGCTATACTCCCCATCTTACCCTTAATATGGAGTCTGTATTTTGGGGTCTTCAGGTTTACATATTTCTCAGATGTGTGACAATACAACTGTATTTTGTGAACTGTGTAGTTTACTTATAGCTATGGTATTACTGTTTTAGATCTAGGGGAATGGGTCTGGGTGGGTTGCGCTTCGGCGGGCCGGTGTGGACTTGGGCCAAAGTAATCTAATCTAAATCTAAAAACCATTGTCTCAGTTTACTTGACATTTCTGCATTCCCTTTATAAAGTGCACTGGAATTAATATGCTTGAGTTGCGGGAATATCCTGGGGTGTTTACAGTTCACATGGCTCATTAAGTGAGCACACAGAACAAGCTGTGCTAATGAGTCACAATGAAGTGGTGCATTGCAGATTTGTAACCTTTATTGAATTTCTGCTTCCATTTAATTTTTGGAGAAGCAGTTTAAGATAATGTTAGAGATTTCTAAAAATGACTAAAAAGGTGAATACAGCAGATCAAATGTTAGCATGATTAACAGATATGCCCAGTCATAGCTAAATAACTTTATCCTCACACCTCCTTGACACTCAGTCTCACTATTTCTTTGCTTATAATAGGGAATTTTCAAAATTGGCAGCCTGGATCCAGTGAAATGCAGCAAGGGCCACTGCTACCTTCAAACTCTACTGAAAGAATTCAGTCCATGATTTCCCCCTTCTCTTTCATTCAAGTTTGATGATACAAAAATGTAGGTTGAAATGCAAGCTGTCAGACAGAAAGCCAGATAGTTTAAAAAACGGTCAAAATAGCAAATGGAGTATCACTGGCAGATGTATTCTTCCTACCAACGTGAATAACAACAAGTGATCTTTCAGTAGACACCGATTATCAGAGGGACACTGATTTAGGCATACATGGAAAACTTAGCATGGAAAAAACAGCAAACAAGCAAAAAAAAAACAAACATTTCCCTTTATTGCAAGGAGATGACTGTACAAGAATAAAAAAAGGTGTGCCTGCATTTGTACTTAAGTTTTGCAAGATCAAACTTTGAATACAGTGCACTGTTTTGGTTTACATACTTGGAGTCAGTCTAGTTATTTTAACCATCTCCATTGGTTCACTAGATTAAACAGAATTACAAAGGAACGAGGGCTGAGTTTGTGTGGACCGGGAAAGGGTTTAAGCAGAAAAGACAACAGTAAATACAACAGCTACCCTAAAGTATAGGGATCTAAAAGTGATAATGTCTTTTGGGTTGCATCCAAGGATTTGAGGTAGCAGAGAGTTAGTGGATGAACTGGTATTAAATCTTCCATAAATCCAAAGATTCTTGGACAAGTCCCAGAGGATTGGGAACCTACCAATACAAACAGTGAGGGAGATTAAAAAAAACACAGGTAAATACAGGCCAGTGAGCTCAACAGTCTTTGGGAAAAATGTTACAATCCATTTTAAAGCTGTAACAGCTGAGCATTTAGGAAAGACAGAGACCATGGCTTCATGAAGGGAAAATCATGCCTGACAAAAATTATAATATTAAGTAGAAACGTGTTTGAGAAGATTTGTAGCTCAGGTTGAGGTTCCCGATGTAGGTTTGCTCACTGAGCTGAAAAGTTAGTTTTCAGATATTTCATCACCATATTAGGTAACATCTTCAGTGAGCCTCCGAATGAAGTACTGGTGGTGTAACCCGCTTTCTATTTATATTAGATCAGATTCCTTAGAGTGGAAACAGGCCCTTCGGCCCAACAGGTCCACACCGACCCTCCGAAGAGTAACCCACCTCGGCCCATTCTAACTGGTGCACCTAACACTATGGGCAATTTAGCATGGCCAATTCACCGGACCTGCACATCTTTGGACTGTGGGAGGAAACCGGAGCACCCAGAGGAAACCCACACAGACACAGGGAGAATGTGTGGAGTTTGCACATTTTCTGTGTCTGCGTGGGTTTCCTCCCACAGTATATGCTTGAGTTTCCTAGGGTTAGTGATGTCATTTCCTGTTTCTCGGGGGTATTAATGGGATCCGAGCCAATGTCTTTGTTGATAGAGTTCTGGTTGGAATGCCATGCCTTTAGGAATCCTTGTGTCAGTATCTATATGGCTTGTCCTAGGATGGACGTGTTGTCCCAAAGTGGTGTTTTTCTCATCTGTATGGAAGGATACTAGGTGAGAAAGGGTCATATCTTTTTGTGGCTAGTTGATGTTCATGCATTCTGGTGGTGAGCTGTCTGTTTGTCCAATGCAGGTGTTTGTTATAATATTTGCACGGTATTTTGTAGATGACATTAGTTTTGCTTGTTGTCTGTATAAGGTCTTTCAAGTTCATTAGCTGCTGTTTTATAGTGTGTTGGTGGGTTTGTGGACTACCATGATGCCAAGGAGTCCGAATTGTCTGGCAGTAATTTGGAGATGGAAATTGAAACATCAGAAATGACTGCCAAACTATTCAGGCCCCTTGGCATCACGGTAACCCACAAACCCACCAACACACTAAAACAGCAGCTAATTAACTAGAGTGTGTTGGTGGGTTTGTGGGTTACCGTGATGCCAAGGGGCCTGAATAGTTTGGCAGTCATTTCTGATGTTTCAATTTCCATCTCAAATTACTGCCACACTATTCAGACTTCTTGGCATCATGGTAACCCACAAACCCACCAACACACTAAAACAGCAGCTAATTAACTTTAAGACCCTATACAGATAACAAGCAAAATTACATTGGACAGACAGGCAGAAAACTAGCCATCAGGATACATGATCATCAAGTAGCCACAAAAAGACATGACTCACTATAACTAGCACCCTTACATACAGAGGAGGAAGGACACCACTTTGACTGGGATAACGCATCCATCCTAGGACAAGCCAAATAGACATGAACCAGAATTCCTAGAAGCATAGCATTCCAACCAGAACTCCAACACACACGGACTTGGATCTCATTTACTACCCACAGAAAAACAGGAAATGTCACCACAGGAAGTGGCATCACCAACCCTAGGAAGCGGGCTACACCACCAGTGCTTCATTCAGAGGCTCACGGAAGAGGTTACCTAGTATGGTGATGAAACATCTGAAACAAACCTACATCCATGAAGTAGAAACAGCAAAGTAGACAAGGGGGAGCAATGGATGTAACATATATGTGGACTTTGAGGCACCATGCATCATTTAGTTACAGACAAAAAAAACTGCAGATGGTGGAATCCAAGGTAGACAAAGATGATGAAAGAACACAACAAGCCAAGCAGCATCCGATGGTGGAGAAGTCAACGTTTCAGGTGTAATGCTTCTTATGCGTCAGGCTACTTCACAGTGTAAAAACCCAAGGAGTTGACAGTAACATGTTGGCATGGATATAGGACTGGTCAACAAATAGAAGACAGTTGGGATAAAGGGAATATTTTCAGATGGTAATCCAAAACTGGAATTCCCACCCCATGGGCATTGTGGGTTTACCTCCAGCACAGGATTGTAGTTCAATAAATGCTGGTCAGCCAGTAACACCCATGTCCAACACAAAATTTTAAAGTGCAGGGCCCACAATTAGTCACTATCATCATGGCTACAAGTTTAAAAAGTGTGAGAGCAATTAGTGAGAATGACAAAAAAAAGAATCTGGAGGGATTAAATCAATGGGCAAAAATCCACTCATCTCCATACATTGAATATAAAGTGGGAAAATGCATAAAAGCTAATTACTGCAGATGCTGGAATCTTAAACTCAAAAAAGAAAGTGCTGGAAAATCTCAGCAAGTCTGGCAGCATCTGTAAGGAGAGAAAAGAGCTGACGTTTTGAGTCTAACTGACCCTTTGTCAAAGCTAAAAAAAAAATGAAATAGGGAGGTATTCATACCTCAAATACCTCCCTATTTCTCCTTTTTAAGCTTTGACAAAGGGTCAGTTAGACTTGAAATGTCAGTTCTTTTCTCTCCTTATAGATGCTGCCAGACCTGCTGAGATTGATTATGCACTTTGGCAGATAGATTACAGAAAACTGCAGCACAGCGATTCAGGGGTCGGTGTGTAAATCACAAAAAGCTATCATCCTCATTCAGCAAATAATAGGAATGGTAACCTTTATTTTTATACTTTTGCTTTTAAAATAGAGAACTTTTGATAAAAACTGCATAAGGCATTAGTTAGACCACACTTTGAATATTGTGAACAGTTTGGTCCCCTTATAGAAGAAAATGTATCCTGGCATCGGAGACAATTCAAAGATGATTCACTAGGTCGATCCAGTGCATAGAAGGACCTTCATCCGAGGAAACAGTTTGGGCCTGTACTCAGTGGAATTTAGAAGAATGAAGCACTCAAAGATTTTTAGGGGACTTGAGGGTTGATGCGAATGCTGTTCTACACACTCCCAAGAGAAAAACAAGGAAATTCTCAGAACAAAGGGGACCACCCGTTTAAGACACAAGGAGGAATTTGTTAAGGTAGCAAATCTGTGGAATTTATTCAAGCAGAGCACTGGGTTAAGTATATTCAAGACTGAGATAGACAAAGATTTTCAATGAGTAAAGGAATCAAATGGTGATAGGGAAAAAAGTTAGGAACGTGGAGTTGAGAATTATTAGATCAGCTACAATGTCACTGACTGGCAGAGCAGACTCTGGGTTGAATAATGGCTTACCTTTGCTCCTCCATCTTATGATCGACTGGTTCCTGGGATGAAGTTAATTACATTGGTTCAATGCCATGGAGAATGAGGTGATAATCACTGAGAAAAATGATCTTAAAAGGAGCTTCACTGGGTAGATTCAGGTGTTACAGCTGGGAAGCCTAATAAACAATTGAGAAGATGCAGTTGTGTATCTTTCAGGAAATTAAAAGGGACAATGGAAAGTGTGCATGGAGTTGAAACCCAAATACATTTTCTAAATTATGAATGAAAAGTAGGCTTCAGTGACCTTATTGTCTATTTTAGTTTCTTTTTTAAAAAAGAACCCAAAACACTGATCCTTTTATTGTACAACTGAAGTTTAGGGGGAAAGAGGGGAAAGATATAAAAGAGACCCAAGGGGCAAGGTTTTCATGCAGAGGGTGGTACATGTATGGAATGAGCTGCCAGAGGAAGTGGTGGAGCCTAGTACAATTGTAACATCTAAAAGGCATCTGGATAGGTACATTAATAGGAAGGGTTTGGAGGGATATGGGCCAGGTGCTGGCAGGTGGGACTAGATTGGATTGGGATATCTGGTCGGCATGGACAGGTTGGACCGAAGGGTCTGTTTCCATGCTGTACATCTCTATGATGATGATAGCCACAATCAGGGATTTCTTTCCTAAACGTTACTTTGTCCACACCATCTCCTCTTAAGATCACCTTTGAGACCATCCAGCATCTCCTTTAACTCGGTATCCATTTATGTCTACTTACATAAAACCAAAAATCAGTTCAAAATTAACAGTTCCTGGTTATGCTTAAACAAAGTGGTGGTAACCAGTTTCCAATTCTCCAAGCAGTTCATCTGTGATGAAATCCTCTGTGACTCATTATATGAAAGACCATTATATGACAGAGCATCCTACTTACACATTTTCCTCCCATCTTGGAAAATAGATTTCTTAGGATTTAATTAGTTCATTCACAACCTCATCTTTCTGTAATATATGCATATGCAGTATCCACCTTGCAAATTTTTTCTGCATCATGCAAGTGCTTAAAGTCACAAAATCCTAGACATGATACCACTTGATTTTAACAATGTTCTCCACTTTGATTGGGGGGGGGGGGGGAAGAGAGAGAATGTGTGACAGTGGCAAATATGATGTATACAGGAGGTGGTGTGAATGTTGCAAAATAAAAATGCATGACAGCTCAGAATGCTCAAACACAAAGCTTGGCAATGTTCAGGACAATACAACCCTCAAAAATGGTATCCACATCCACCATTTCATCATTTATTCTCTTTTGGACTCCCCTACCTGAAAAAAAAGATATTGACTATCCAATGCCCCTCCTCATGATTTTATAAACTTCTATAGATTTTAGCCAATATTAGTTCAGTTCCCTTGCATTAAGTATTTCATCCCCCCACAACCCACCAAAACACCCTCTCATACGTAACGGGGCCTCCAAATTTCTTCCAACTGTATCATCCCATACCTCCAAGAGAAAGATTTGCATCCTCCAATAGACTGATGCTGCCAAAATCAAAAGTGAATCCAATGAGTCTGATCATCGTAAACAACCAGCTGTCAACCTGGCTGTCTCTGCCTCCTCCTGCCCCACCTGGAAGTCATCTTCTCTTATCTCGACTTCCTCTGCTCCCCTTTGGTCCAGGAACTCCCCACCAACTTCTGGGACACAACCCACATCCTCCACTTCTCCAAGGCTTCATCCTGGCCCCCAATACATTATCTTCACAATGGACATGCAATGTCTCTACACCTGTATTCCCCCATGAGGGCCTAAAAGCACTCACTCAGTCTCTTCCTCTCCCACAGGCCCAAAGTAGTTCCCCTCCTACACATTCACTTGGCGGAACGTTCCTCACCAATTTCTCCTGGACTCCTCATACTTCCTACAGACCAGACCAAAGGGGTGGGTTTGGGCATCCACATGGGTCCAAGTCATGCCTGCTTCTTCGAAGAATATGTGGAATAGTCCCTCTTCCACAGCTATACCAGTGCCATCCTTCACCTTTTCCTCCACTACACTGACTGCATCAACACTGCCTCACGCTCCCACGAGGAGCTCAAATAATTCATCAACTTCATCCACACTTCCAGCCCCTTCCTGGGCCCCTCAGTCTCTATCTCAAGTGACTCAGCACTGGCATCATTTCAAACCTGACTCATACACAGCTACCTCCACTATATTTCCTCTCACCCACCCTCCTGCAAAAATGGGATCTCTCACTTCCAATTCCTCCAACTCCACCTCATGTGGTCCTCTGATGAGGGATTCTACTCCAGGATATCACAGATGCCCTTCTACTTCAAATATCTTAATTTCCCCTCTCCGGTGATTAATAATGCCAGCAACTACATTTCCTCCATTTCCCACACATCTGCCCTCAAAACCCCTCCCCCCAACCATAACAGTGTTCCTGAAGAAGGGCTAATGCCCGAAACGTCGATTCTCCTGTTCCCTAGATGCTGCCTTAATGCCCCAAACAATCATTTCAAATCTGAGAGATCCACCTGCACCTCTCCCAACTTGGTCTACTGCATCCATTGCCCCTGATGGAATCCAAACTACAGAGACAAAGCACAGACTTTAGGACCAGTTCGCAGAGAATCAGTAGGTTCCAACCAGCCATTTCAACTCCTTCCACTCTTGGTGAGATGTCCAACCTGGGCCTCCTCCACTGCCAAAATAAGGCCACACGCAAACTGGAGGAACACCTCAATCCACCTCAGAAGCATATAGCCTAATGGCCTGAACATACCGTTCACCAGTTTCAAGATCTCCCCACTCCCAACCTCATCCCATGGCCAGCCTTCGCTCTCCTCCCCACCTCCTTGACCAGATCTAACTTGTCCATCTTCCTCCTCACCTATCCGATCCACCCTTCCCACCTGACCAATCATATTAGCCCCACCTGCATCCACATATCACTACCTTTCCCACAGGCCACTCCCCACCATTTCTAAGCTCCCATTCCCTCCCCAGTCCACAAGGGTCCGGAAGCAAAACATCGACTTTCTTGCCCCTATAATACTGCTTGACCTGATGTGATTTTTCAGTTCTGCATTTTATTGACTCAGTTGCCACATGCCTTTTTAAAGCTGCAATTGTACCAAGCTCCACCACTCCCTGTGGGTGCTGAAAAAGCGCTCTCTCATCCTCAGGCACCTCACCTGTGACTATTGAATATCTCAACAATAGCCCCAGCAATCACTTCCCTTGCTTCCCAGAGAGTTCTAGAGTACACCTGATCAGGTCCCGGGGTTTTACCAACTTAATGCATTAAGACCATCTAGCACCACCTCCTCTGAAATACAGACATTGAGATGTCCTCATATTTCTCCACTTTCTATATCTTCCACGTCCTTTTCCACTCTAAACACTGACGCAAAAATACTTTAGTATCTCCATCTACTTCAGTTCCACATATAGGCTGCCTTGATGATCTTTGAGGAGCCATATTCTCTCCCTAGTTACCCTTTTGTCCTTTATATATTTACAAAATCCCTTTGGATTCTCCTCAACCCTATTTGCCAAAGCTCTCATGACCCCTTTTGCTCTCCTGATTTCCCTCTTAAGTATACTCCTACTGCCTTTATACTCTAAGGATTCACTTGATCTATCCTGTCTATATATGACGTATATGCCTTCTTTTGCTTAACCAAACCCTCAATCTCTCTAGTCATCCAGCATTTCCCGCACCCACAAGCCTTGCCTTTCACCCTAACCGAAATATACTGTCTCTGGAGACTCTTCCCTCATTTCTGAAGGGTTCCCACTTTCCAGCCATCCCTTTACCTGTAAAAATCCACCCCCAAATCAACTTTTGGAAGTTCTGCTTAATACTATCAAAATTGGTCTTCCCCCAATTTAGAACTTCAACTTTTTGATCCAGTCTATCCTTCTCATCACTATTTTTAAACTGATAGAATTATGGTTACTGCAGTGGGTTTCCCCCCACTGACCTCAGTCACCTGCCCTGCCTTATTCCTCCAGGTGGTATATCCACATACTGAATGAGAAAATTTTCCTGTACACATTTAACAAATTCCTCTCCATCTAAACCTTAAACTCAATGGCAGTCCCAGTCTATGTTTGGAAAGTTAAATCCCCCACCATAACCACACTATTCTTTGAGATAACGGATTTCTCAATTTCCTCCTGACGATGGAGGGGGGGGGGGAATGTGTGTGTATATAATGCAATCCCAATAAGGTGATCATCCCTTTCCTATTTCAGTTCTACCCAAATAACTTCCTTGGATAAATTCCCAGGAATATTGTCTAATACAGCTGTAATGCTATCCCTTAAAAAAACACTACTCTTGCAAGCTCCCACCCCACCCCTTTCTATTCTTCCGACAGCATTTGAATCCTAGAACATTAAGCTGCCAGTCATGTCCATCCCTAAGCCACGTCCCTAATAGCTATCATTCTTTGGCTAATTGACTGAACTAACCTCAAGGAACATTCAGCAAGATTAAGCTTATATTTCATTGTAGCTATCTTCCTCAAGCCGATGCCTTGTATAAATGCACTATGTAAAAACAACCACAATAAATCGCATGCCTTGCTCAATCCATTTTTTAAATTGTAACTTGATTTTGCTCAAAATTTAAATCAACGGCCACAGTCGACTGACAGATAAACAAGGCATTTAGCTTAGTATGTCAATGCTAATTCCCTGCAAGAACTACTAATTTTGTCTCTTGCAGGGCGAATTTTCATTTTTCAATTATCTAAACTACTCCTTTTAAGGAAAGGCTATGAATTCCATTTTTTTTTTAAAAAAGTTGCTGGTCTTACGTATCTTGACACTGCATTTCAGTCGTGTAAAATTGCAACCTAGATAAAAAGAAACGTGCTGCCCAATAGGTATACCTTTTCACAAAATGATCTGATCAATACTTCTAATAACACCCAGGAGTTGGCTCAGGTCTCCTCTTAAATCTTGTTGCTCAGAAAGTATCTTCGATTCTCAATGTAACTGAAAACTGCTCAACTGCAGGACCCATGCTGGTTAACAGAAGGATTTTAGATCCTAGTATACAGGGTGTTGGATCATATTACTAAGTGGAGCATAAATGCTTTTTCATACCCTGCATACAGATATTCCAATTGAAGTCTCCATCACAAATCTCTACTCCATCCAAGATAGTCATAACATTGGAATTTACTCCCACTGGTCACAGGACTTCACACTAAACTCAACTATAAATACTTGCCTCAATGTACTTGCAACCTGAAATAGGACAGCAAAGAAAGCAATTGATCAGCATTTTTAATTTTAGTACATCATACTGTGGCTGAAGATATTCCATATCAATTACTGCAGCTCCATGAATAAAATATTTGTTTTTAAGCTGTCACATATCACCTCAATAGCTCAAAGCTTTTCACAAAGACTTTAAAAAACAGAATTGACAAAGGCAATATGCAATTTAATGTCATTATGACCTCAAGCCATTAGATAATTTATTAAAGTAAGGTAGTATTTGGGTGTGGTGCATTTAGAGAAGGAGGATTTCATAAGGGATTGCTGCTACAAAAGTTGATAGTTTGACATTGCTTTAGCGGTGTTAGTGGTTTTCAACAAATTCTAAATGGAAATAAAGAATGAATACAATTTCTACCGAGACATACTGTCATTAATACTGATTCTGTACTCAGACTGCACACAATGACAAATGAGTTGATCTATACCAGTTTCACTGTTTGAATCTAAAAATGGATATGCAAGCCATAATTCTAGTTGGGACTAAACATACAATAGCAAACCCTACTGGCTCAGCACTGGAAGTATAAATGCCGTCATGCTATAATTCAATGTGGAACAAAACTCCTAATTGTACTGTTAAAGTTTGAAAATTGGCCCAAAGTCTGCTCTATTTCAATTTTAGCAATTCGAAATGAAGTGCATCTGGTTACCAATAATTCTCTCTTTCTGAAAGTTTGATACCTACTTTTTAAAAAGTCACCATAGTCTTCCTTGACCACAGCGCTGCTCTCAGATGGTTCACTGGAGGGTCCTCATGCCTCAGGTTAGGAGAGATGTTGAGAAGGAGAGTTCTTCATGGTAAACTCAGCAAGTGCAGGAATTGAACCCACACTGTTGACATAGATTTGCAAGGCAAAGTTACCATTCAACCAAGCGGAGACCCTAATTACAAAACATGAATGCATTTCCTTAGAACTTTCCTCTTAAAAAATGAAAGTGTGTTAACTACTGACAAATATTTGGCTAATCGTTCCAAATTCTGAAATTTCATTTAAAAAATCTAAAACCTATCTGATGCACTAATATCCTTAATTGTCTAGCCTACATCGGATTCTAGGCTCACTGATGTCTTCAGCTCAGATGGCCTAGCAAGCCACTCAGTTCTAAGAAACAAAAAAAAAAGTCCCAAAAAGAATGAAATCAGAGCCCTAGCACAGTTGTCAACCCTGCAAAGTTCACCTAGGAAACATCTGAAACTTGGACCAAAACTGGAAGAGCAATTTCCTGAAGGGCTCATGCCCGAAATGTCGATTCTCCTGCTCCTTGGATGCTGCCTGACCTGTTGTGCTTTTCCAGCGACATATTTTCAGAACAATTTCACACACTAGTCAAGCAACAGCTTGATACTGCCTGTAAAAAGGTATGATCCCACGGGTAGTGATATCACTGCCTTTGGTGAGGTCCTGTCTCACCAGCAGGAAGACAGATAGACAATGTGCAGTGGTCAGAAGGGAGTTGCCCTGGGTGTCTTCAGCATGTGGTCTGGCATCCATGAAGTCGCATGGCTTGTCTCATCCTCTGTTCAAGGATTGCTGGACCCGAAACATTAAGTTTGATTTCACAGATGCTGCCAGATCTGCTGAGTTTTTCCAGCAATTTGTTTTTGTTTCGGAAATCTCACCATCAAGTTAAATATGGGTGAGGAAGCCTTCAGACTACCTCATCCCCTTGGCTAATGAATTAATACACTTTTGGGCAAGATGTAGAAACAACAATGCCAGAAAACCACATCTTGGAATACTTAGGACTGGACAGGGAAGTGAGATCTATAACAGGTACAACAGGAGTAAAAAACATGTGGTAGAGGGGCAAGCTTGATAAAGCAAGTGGGAGAGCAAAGCAGGTCATGAGAAGCAGCTGACAGGCAAGATTTGGGAAAAAGCAAGATATTCTACAAGTATGATAAAAGCTGAAAGAATAACCAGATTTTTAAAAAAAGATTATTAAGGACAAAGGGGGCAATCAGTGCATGAAGCTGAAGGATTTGAGAGAAGGTTAAATGAGTACTTTACACCTCCCAGTATGAAGTCAACTCACTGAGCTGGAAGGTTTATTTTCAGACGTTTTGTCACCATGACTAGGTAACATCAGTGAGTCTCCGGTGAAACACTGGTATGTCCCACCCCTCTATTTATAGGCCTTGATTTCTTAAGGTGGGTGATGTCATTTCCCACTTTCTTTCCCCCAGAAGGGAAGGTAGATGGTATCCAAGTCGGTGTTTATTGATTGAGTTCTGGTTAGAATGCCAAGCCTCGAAAGAGGTTCGGCCGTGTTTTTGTTTCCTCTGTCCTAGGAAGTGTGTTGTCCCATGCAAAGCCAATTCCTCAAACAAACCCAAACAAGCAGACAACACAACCAAAACTATTGCCACATTACCTTACAAAAGGCATCAAATGAATTTTAGACTACTCAGACCCCTTGGCATCATGGTAGCCAACAAGTCTACCAAAACACTTCAACAGCAACTAACAAACCTAAAGGATCCATTAGATACTACCAGCAAAACCAACGTTACTTACAAAATATCATGCAAGAACTGCAAAATAAAAAAACGTTACATTTGACAAACAAGCAGGAAACTAGCCACCAGGACACATGAACACCAAACTAGCCACCAAGGACACAACCCACTATCACTAAATTTCCATAAATGTTAAATTCTTTAACTCCCAAGGTTCTTTACACACTATGCAACTGTAACACACCATCTGTGAACAAGCAACCAAATTTATTAAGCACAGTACAGTACAAGTAGGTGACCCCCTTTGACCCTCTTCCCAGGCATGTGAATTCAGGTCAAAGTGAGGCACTCAAAGAAAACATCTCCTTTATACAAAGTTAAAAATCACAACACCAGGTTATAGTCCAACAGGTTTAATTGGAAGCACACTAGCTTTCGGAGCGACGCTCCTTCATCAGGTGATTGTGGAGGGCTCGATCGTAACAGAATTTATAGCAAAAATTTGCAGTGTGATGTAACTGAAATTATACATTGAAGAATTGATTGTCTGTTAAGCCTTCTTACAGAAGAAATCTGTTCTAACAGATGAAAGGCTTAACAGACAATCAAATCTTCAATGTATGATTTCAGTCACATCACACTGCAAATTTTTGCTATAAATTCTGTGTTATGATCGAGCCCTCCACAATCACCTGAAGGAGCTTCGCTCCGAAAGCTAGTGTGCTTCCAATTAAACCTGTTGGACTATAACCTGGTGTTGTGATTTTTAACTTTGTACATTCCAGTCCAACACCGGCATCTCCAAATCATGACTCCTTTATACAGGTCAGTTGCAATGCTTACTGATACTCTGGCCACTCCCCCACAGTCACATGCCACTCAAGACAACCCCCGTCACTTCGTTAGCCCTGGTACAATGGCAGGATGAGATCATGCTCTGAGATTAGCATTTGCATTATGTCCTAATCTGAGGGAACTGTTATGCAGTCCATTTCCTAACCCAGAAATGCCGAGACAATACAGGTGCTATATAACTCTGGGCAGAAAGCATTTCTGAATGGAAGAGATTAAATTGATAATTTAAACTTGACAAGAGCAGGGGAGTAATGTCTAAAAAAAAAGTGTAAATTAAAATGGCTAGTCGTCCACATTCTTTCACATCCCCACCCAAAGTCAGTGCAGTTTAACCCTTTATTAAAATATTAATTTGTACTCTTTCTGGACATTAATCTTTTAACATTAAGTACAAAGAAAGACACCACTTTGACTGGGACAACACACATCCTAGGACAGGCAAAGCAAAGACACGCATGATCAGAAGCATGGCACTCTAACCAGAACTCAACCAATAAACAGAGACTTAGATCCAGTCCACCTACCTTTGGGGAAAAAAAAATTCAGAAATTACATAAGGCAGGGCAGGTGACTGAGGTGTCAGTCGGGGAGCACTTTGGGGCCAGCGACCATGATGGAAAAGGATGGACCAGAGATCTAAAAGATGAAGTTCTAAATTAGAGAAAGGCCAATTTTAACGGTATTAGGCAAGAACTTTCGAAAGGTGATTGGAGGCAGATGTTCGCAGGTAAAGGGACTGCTGGAAAATGGGAATCATTCAGAAATGAGATAACAAGAATCCAGAGAAAGTATATTCCTGTCAGGGTGAAAGGGAAGGTTGGTAGGTATAGGGAATGCTGGATGACTAAAGAAATTGAGGGTTTGGTTAAGAAAAAGGAGGCATATACAAGGAACAGACAGGATAGATCGGTGAATCCTTAGAGTATAAAGGAAGT
Source organism: Chiloscyllium plagiosum (assembly GCF_004010195.1). NCBI lineage: Eukaryota > Metazoa > Chordata > Chondrichthyes > Orectolobiformes > Hemiscylliidae > Chiloscyllium > Chiloscyllium plagiosum. The sequence continues at coordinate 118,024,972 of NC_057714.1, read as the reverse complement.
AGGAGTATACTTGAGGGAAATCAGGAGGGCAGAAACAGGGACATGAGATAGCTTTGGCAAATAGAATTAAGGAGAATCCAAAGAGTTTTTACAAATACATTAAGGACAGAAGGGTAACCAGGGAGAGACTAGGGCCCCTCAAAGATCAGCAAGGCGGCCTTTGTGTGGAGCTGCAGAAAATGGGAGAGATACTAAATGAGTACTTTGCATCAGTATTTACTGTGGAAAGGATATGCAAGATGGTGACATCTTGCAAAATGTCCATATTACAGAGGAGGAAGTGCTGGATGTCTTGAAACAGGTAAAGGTGGATAAATCCCCAGGACCTGATCAGGTGTACCTGAGAACTCTGCAGGAAGCTAGAGAAGTGATTGCTGGGCCTCTTGCTAAGATATTTGTATCACCAATAGTCACAGGTGAGATGCTGGAAGACTGGAGGTTGGCAAACATGGTGCCACTGTTTAAGAAGGGTGGTAAGGACATGCCAGGGAACTATAGACCAGTGAGCCTGACATCAGTGGTGGACAACTTGTTGGAGGGAATCCAGAGAGACAGGATGTACATGTATTTGGAAAGGCAAGGACTGATTAGGGATAGTCAACATGACTGTGTGGGGGAAATCATGGCTCACAAACTTGATTGAGTTTATTGAGGAAGTAACAAAGACGAATGATGAGGGCAGAGCAGTAGATGTGATCTATCTGGACTTCAGTAAGGCGTTCGGCAAGGTTCCCCATGGGAGACTGATTAGCAAGGTTAGATCTCATGGAATACAGGGAGAACTAGCCATTTGGATACCAAACTGGCACAAAGGTAGAAGACAGAGGGTGGTGGCAGAGGGTTGTTTTTCAGACTGGAGGCCTGTGACCAGTGGAGTGCCACAAGGATCGGTGCTGGGTCCTCTCCTTTTTGTCATTTATGTAAATGACTTTGATGCAAGCATAAGAGGTACAGTTCATAAGTTTGCAGGTGTAATGGACAGTGAAGATGGTTACCTCAGATTACGACAGGATCTGGACCAGATGGGCCAATGGGCTGAGAGGTGGCAGACGGAGTTTAATTCGGATAAATGTGAGGTGCTGCATTTTGGGAAAGCAAATCTTAGCAGGACCTGTACACTTGATGGTAAGGTCCTAGGGAGTGTTGCTCAAAAAAAGAGACCTTGGAGTGCAGGTTCACAGCTCCTTGAAAGTGGAGTCACAGGTAGATAGGATAGTGAAGGCGGCGTTTAGTATGCTCTCTTTTATTGGTCAGAGTATGGAGTACAGGAATTGGGATGTCATGTTGCGGCTGTACAGGACATTGGTTAGGCTACTGTTGGAATATTGTGTGTAATTCTGGTCTCCTTCCTATCGGAAAGATGTTGTGAAACTTGAAAGAGTTCAGAAAGGATTTACAAGGATGTTGCCTGGGTTGGAGGATTTGATCTATAGGGAGAGGCTGAACAGGTTATGGCTGTTTTCCCTGAAGCAGAGGCTGAGGGGTGACCTTATAGAGGTTTACAAAATCATGAGGGGCATGCATAGGGTAAATAGGCAAAGTCTTTCCCCTGGGGTCGAGGAGTCCAGAACTAGAGGGCATAGGTTTAGGGAGAGACGGGAAAGATATAAAAGAGACCTACAGGGATAACACTTTCACACAGAGAATGGTACGCGTATGGAATGAGCTGCCAGAGGATGTAGTGGAGGCTGGTACAATTGCAACATTTAAGAGGCATTTGGATGGGTATTATGAATAGGAAGGGTTTGGAGGGATATGGGCCGGGTGCTGGCAGGTGGGACTAGACTGGGTTGGACCGAAGGGTCTGCTTTCATGCTGTACATCTCTATGGCCTGAAAAACTAAGTATTACAACACGGGCAAACCTGCCTGCTTAATTTAAGCCAGCAACATATTTATCCTGCGCAGTAATCTGAAAATGAGAGGCCAATAGCTATTTTAAAACTTTAAGTATAGCAGAATTATTACTTATTTACAACTCCTTACTCTAAGGAGCCATTGGCCTTGATTTTTATGTCCTCGTTGTCTACAGGAGTAGTGCCAGAAGATTGGAGGCTAGCAAATGTGGTTCCCTTGTTCAAGAAGGGGAGTAGGGATAACCTAGTAACTATAGGCCCGGTGAGTCTCACTTCTGTTGTGGGCAAAATCTTAGAGAGAATTGTAAGGGATAGGATTTATGAACATCTGGATAGGAATAATGTGATCAAGGATAGTCAGCATGGTTTTGTGAAGGGCAGGTCGTGCCTCACAAACCTTATTGAATTCTTTGAGAAGGTGACTAAGGAGATGGACAAGGGGAAAGCAGTAGATGTGGTGTATATGGACTTTAGTAAGGCGTTT
>NC_057714.1:118020111-118021899 GCF_004010195.1 Chiloscyllium plagiosum | reverse complement strand
AGGTATAGGACAGATGTTAGGGGTAGGTTCTTTACTCAGCGAGTCGTGCGTTCGTGGAATGCCCTGCCAATAGCAGTGGTGGACTCTCCCTCATTATGGGCATTTAAGCGGGCATTGGATAGGCATATGGAGGATAGTGGGCTAGTGTAGGTTAGGTGGGCTTGGATCGGCGCAACATCGAGGGCCGAAGGGCCTGTACTGCGCTGTATTCTTCTATGTTCTATGTTCTATCCTATCTTATACTTTCCCTTCTGTAATACTCATCTGATGACTCCCCCCTCCTCAGTAAGATTTACCAACTCAAATTTTTAAAACCAGGCAACTATCGAATCTTCCCTTTGTATTTGCTTCTGTAGATTTTAAGGATTTCTGTTTCACAGGTCATTGATAGATAAAGATAGCTTTAAGAGAACTGTTTCTTGGGCAATCTGTACATGCTGGTGGCCTGGCAGTTCTCCCCCAGTTGTTCAATTTCCCCCAGTCTTATACCCCAAAGCATTGGATTGTCTCACTAGTTTTTAAACACTAAATTCAGTGTATTGACAAACTTGATTAGAGGTTGGTATTTTGGGGTATAATTTAAACTGATTTACCAAATTCAAATTTGTTTTTGTCTCATAGCAATTCAGCAAGTACTAGCTGCTGGATCAAATGTTACATTGTAAATTCTCTAGCACTATGCTTGCCAAGTCCTTCACTCTCTTTAAAAGGTACAGTACATTTCTACACCTTCATAACACAAGACCTATAAATAGACAGGCAGGACATTCAGTGATGTTACCTAGGCATGGTGACAAAACACCTTAAAACAACTGGGCGGCACGGTGGCCCAGTGGTTAGCACTGCTGCCTCGCAGGGCCAGAGACCCGGGTTCAATTCCCGACTCAGGCGACTGACTGTGTGGAGTTTGCACATTCTCCCCGTGTCTGTTTGGGTTTCCTCCGGGTGCTCCGGTTTCCTCCCACAGTCCAAAGATGTGCAGGTCAGGTGAATTGGCCATGCTAAATTGTCCGTAGTGTTAGGTAAGGGGTAAATGTAGGGGTATGGGTGGGTTGCACTTCGGCAGGTCGGTGTGGACTTGTTGGGCCGAAGGGCCTGTTTCCACACTGTAATGTAATCGAATCTAATCTAAACCCTTCCAGCTCAGTGAGCTAATTTACTTATCAGGTAGGTAAAAACAATGACTGCAGATGCTGGAAACCAGATTCTGGATTAGTTGTGCTGGAAGAGCACAGCAGTTCTGGCAGCATCCAAGGAGCTTTGAAATCAACGTTTCGGACAAAAGCCCTTCATCAGGAATAAAGGCAGTGAGCCTGAAGCGTGGAGAGATAAGCTAGAGAAGGGTGGGGGTGGGGAGAAAGTAGCATAGAGTACAATGGGTGAATGGGGGAGGGGATTACCTGCATTACACTTCTTCCCACCCTACCTCTTGCAAAAATGCCATCCTGTATTCCCAATTCCTCCGCCTCCGCCGTATCTGCTCCCAGGAGGACCAGTTCCACCATAGAACACACCAGATGGCCTCCTTCTTTAGAGACCGCAATTTCCCTTCCCACGTGGTTAAAGATGCCCTCCAACGCATCTCATCCACATCCCGCACCTCCGCCCTCAGACCCAACCCCACCAACCGCAACAAGGACAGAACGCCCCTAGTGCTCACCTTCCACCCTACCAACCTCCGCATAAACCAAATCATCCGCCGACATTTCCGCCACCTCCAAACAGACCCCACCACCAGGGATATATTTCCCTCCCCACCCCTCTCCGCCTCCCGCAAAGACCGTTCCC
>NC_057714.1:118018420-118019849 GCF_004010195.1 Chiloscyllium plagiosum | reverse complement strand
GTCTCTAAAGAAGGAGGCCATCTGGTGTGTTCTGTGGTGGAACTGGTCCTCCTGGGAGCAGATACAGTGGAGGCGGAGGAATTGGGAATACGGGATGGCATTTTTGCCAGAGGTAGGGTGGGAAGAGATGTAATCCAGGTAGCTGTGGGAGTCGGTGGGTTTGTAAAAAAATGTCAGTGTCAAGCTAGTCGTCATTAATCGAGATGGAGAGGTCCAGGAAGGGGAGGGAGGGGTCAGAGATGGTCCAGGTAAGTTTAAGGTCGGGTGGAATGTGGTGAAGTTGATGAACCTCCTCGCGGGTGCACGAGGTGGCGCCAATGCAATCAATGTAGCGGAGGAAGAGGTGGGGAGTGGTGCCGGTGTAACTTACTTATCAACCTGACCTATAAATCTTAAAATTGCTAACTTTATATCTATCTTTAAATCAAGAAAAGGGAGATGAGAGTACAGAATTTGAGAAGACAAATTACAAAGCTGAGCAGACTAATGCAAGTAACAGGAAGACTTAAGATTTGAGAAGTGGACAAATCCCCTTGGCCAGAAGAAATTACAGGAGTTTGTTATAATTCTTTGTAGAGGTAATTCTGTTAGATATTACCAACCCTTTGTGAAGCAGTGCTGACTCAGCTCTATTTTATCACACACTTCAAAAGTACTCCACAATCTCATCCTTAACGACGGACTCAATCTTTGAAACTTTGGACATTATCGATGTATTAGTCCAACCTCAGTTTTGCTGTTTCCTTCCCTTCTTAAGCAGAGGTACAACATTAGCCATTTTCCAGTCCTCTGGGACCCTCCATAACTCATCATTCCTCAAAGATCACCACCAGTGCTCTCAGCTATCTCCTTCAGAACCTTAACAGTACAACCCATCTGGTCCAGGTGATTTATCCACCTTTAGACTTTTCAGCAACCCCAACACTTTCCTTAGTCACAAAAACACAAGGTTGCTGGAAATGTTCAGCAGGTCTGGCAGCATTTGTGAAATCAGAGTTAATGTTTTAGGTCCAGCGACCTTTCCCCAGAACCACCTCCTTTGGTGAAGGCATTACACTTACCTTATATTACCCCCGACTATTCTTGTTTTGATACACCATAAAGGGCTGAATGGCCTCCTCTTTGCTTCTATGTCTAACATAGTCACTGATGCCCAGCTTACGCAACAAAGCAACTCAGTTCATTACCACATTATAGTCTTGGTTCAAAACATGGCCAGAATGACTATATTCCAGAAGGGAGGTAAGAGCCATGTCCTTGAAAAAGGCTAGAGATTTCGTTGACTGGCATCATGAATCATAGCAAGCAGTGGGCGGCACTGCTGCCTCACAGCGCCAGAGACCCGGGTTCAATTCCCGACTCAGGCGACTGACTGTGTGGAGTTTGCACATTCTCCCCGTGTCTGCGTGGGTTTCCTCCGGGTGCTCCG
>NC_057714.1:117999788-118018369 GCF_004010195.1 Chiloscyllium plagiosum | reverse complement strand
GGGTCGGTGTGGACTTGTTGGGCCGAAGGGCCTGTTTCCACACTGTAAAGTAATCTAATCTAAGACTGTGGTAAAACAACATTTTAATCTTGGGTGGTGGTGGTGGGGCGCACATTTCTGATGAAGGGTTGAAACATCAATTCTCCAGCTCCTTGGATGCTAACTAACCTGCTAACCTGAACCAGTATGTCAGAGGCTAGAATTCTACAGCAAGCAAATGCCAGACTCCCAAATCCTTTGTCATTTTCCCCTTTATTCATTCCCAGGATGAGGGTATCACCAGTTTGGTTAATATTTAATTGTTTTCTGGTCAGTTAGTGGTGGGCAATAAGAATCAACCACATCGCTAGAGTCACACATAGGCCAGACCAGCTAAAGATGGCAGTTTCATTCCCTAAAAAGGGGATTAGCAAAACAGATGGGTTTTTCCTGATAATTGGCAATGGATCCAGAGTCAGAGTCCTACAGCACAGAGACAGGCACTTTGGCCCAAACTGGCCCCTGTCAATCAATTTGTACGGTAGGCCCCCTTTTCAATTTTTTTTTAAAAAAGCATACTGAATTCAAATTCCACCTTCTGTTGTGGCTGTATTTAAACCCAGGTCCCTAGAACATTACTTGGGAGTCTAGATTAATATGAATAAAGGAAACAAAATGTTGATGATTCATTGGAAGGAGCTCCAATGCATTGCGGAAAACATAGTCTATGACTGCATCATGGAGAGGTATGGCCTAGTGGTATTATTGCTTGGCTGTCAGTCTTAGTGACTCAGGTAATGCCCTAAGGACCTTAGTTCAAATCCCACCATGGCAGCTGGTGGGATGTGATTACAATAAATATCTGGAATTAAGAATTTAACAATGACCATCTGGTTCACTCACCTTCTTTAGGGAAGGATACTGCTGGCCTAAATGTGACAGCAGACCCACAGCAATGTGGCTACACTTAACTGGCCACTGGGCAATTAGGGCAATAAATCCTGACTAGCCAGAGACACTCTCATCCTGTAAATGAATAAAGGAAACAAAATGTTGATGATTCATTGGAAGGAGCTCCAATGCATTGCGGAAAACATAGTCTAGATTATTAGTCTAGCTATATCATCACCAGGCTAATGCCTCCCCACGTGTAAGACACAAGTCAGGAGTGTGATGGAATAGTCTCCACTTACGGATTAGTGAATCTTTGTGGCTTAGACAGCCAGCAAACACAGGGGGAGTAGTGAAAAGGAGATGTGCTATAAATTGAGCCACTCTTAACCTAATGGAGTTTAGAATGAGACACCAGCCAGGACCACACTGGAATAGTCAAATCTCAAGATAATACAAAACAAAAGCACCTGGATGAGTTTCAGCAGCAGATGAGCTGAAATTAAGAAAGAGTTCAACTGAGGAATGGTACAGTGGTGGAAAATGGCCACCTGAAGATGGCACAAAAATGGAGAGATTGGTAGTTCATCTTGGTCAACTTAACAGCAAGCTTTCAAAGTCATTCAACCTCAGACCATTGCTGGGGAGAAGGATTGAGTTGGTAGCTTGGGAAGACAGACTGAAAACAATGGTTTCAGTTTTCCTAGAGAAAAAAAGTGTATATTTATACTTTACTGGATGTAAACAAGCAACAGCAGTGAAGTGGAGAGAGGTGATTGTGAGATAAAGTTGGGTGTCATCAGCATAGAAGTATAATCTAACACTCTGGATTTGAAGAACAGAAATGTAGCTGGAAAATTTGGAGAAGCAGAAATTAACCTCATGGGAACACTCAAGTTGACAAAAGGAATTCATTGTTTGAGATTCTTCAAAGACTAGTTAAAAATGAAACTGGAGTAGTCCCACTCAGCTGGTCAACGGTCAATTTCGAAAGGAAAAAGTGTCAACCATTACTTGGAGGATTGAAAAACAGGTCAAAGATGAGGGAAAATATAGTCTTAATCTAAAGCATGAATGTACAAACATGAAAATCATGCCATTCTTCATCTTTTGCAGCTAAGCCAAAGAAATCCCCAAGAATGCACTACAAAACGGAGATAAAAGGGACAATTTCAAAAATCAAAATTCTGATATTGGACCTAGTTTCCAACCCTCAACCTATTAATTATGCTTAAATAACAAGTGTCTACATAGACAAAGAGAACATATCCATAAGAATAACATTTTACCAATAAAGCAGCAAAAAGTCAGTTCAGTGATGGCCACTCTAGGCTGAAGTGTGAAGTGAATGAATACAATAACTACACAAACAAAAATGTCCCACTCCTTTAAGATCAATAAGCTTACCAAATATGTTAGCTGGGATAGAGATATCAGCAAAGTTCAGCATTCAAGAGACAGGCCATTGATCAAAACAAAAAAAAACAAATATAATACAGACCATCCTCAGCACCCAAGAGCTTATTCAACGTGGGGATAGGCTTACCTAGATCCTGATGGGTGATTGCCAAACCCACAAGTGAAATGCACATAGTTCTCATACAAGGAGCTGATTATAGTTTGAGTCCTGCCTGCATGCTAACAGCCCACATTTAACCTTGGTTCATAATACTGAATTTTAATTTTCTCAAATACTTCAAACACAGTATTAAGAAAGCAAGTTATCCTTGTGTGGCACTAAATTCAAAAATGATAGGTAGCACAGAGAAACAATTTTTCTACATAGCTACTAAAAAGTTAGTGTAGATGGAGAAAAGCACAAGACCAAAAAAAAAAAAAACTGGTCTATAAATAAAAATCAGTCTACTATTCAGATCCGAATACTCCTCATACAGGCTTTGCAAAGAGGTTACCAGTGAATTTACACAATTGCAGAATTAGAGATTAAATGGTAATACCCAACAGTAAGACAGCTACATACCTTGATGACGCAAAATCATTTTGCATCAACTCATGAAGTTCTGAACCTCATTTTAAACATTTGAGTCACGTTCCCTCAGTATCAATGGAAGGTTTGTGCTGCAGATTCATGTACTAAAATATTTGCTTTAAATAAAGAAAATATTGAGTTTTGAAACAGTACATAATTAATGAACATTTTAACTCTAAAACCAACTTTAAATTAAGCAAGTTTAAGGGAAAAAATAAATTTACATTTTATTACCCTTAGCTCAGGAATAACATTCAGTACTTTCCATGGTGCTTAATGGACAGTGGATATGCCTAGTCAACCTGTTAGCAAGGGCCACTCATGCTGTTATTCAGAGCTTGTCACTCAACGTAAATGTCTCAAAAATCTAGGTTGTGACTTCCCAAGTTTGCCATTCTTGGACTCAAATGGATGCTTGTTGATAGATGTGAGTAGAAAGCTTGTTACATATGGGGCACACAGGTTGAGCAGAAACCACAATTTGGGTCATTAAGCAGCACATAACCTACAGTACAAGAATGTTCAGTGTTGAAACTTGTAAAAATGAAGTTTAAGTTTCATATCCAAAGTGAAATATCCAAAACAGAACAGAAACAATATCATAAACAGATTTCTAAACTGATTGAACAGGGAACAGCTGATGAAACAAAAACAGAGCAGTTACTGGACCCAAAATACTACTAGGCATTCTCTCCAGATAGTCACATGTACAACACAGCAACAGGCCCTAGGGTCCAACTCGTCCATGCCAACCAGCTATTTGCCAGCACTTGGCCCATATCCTTCAAAACTCTTCCTAATATACCCACCCAGAAACCTCTTAAACACTAACTGTACCAGCCTCCACCACTTTCGTTGGCAGCTCATTCCACACACGCACCATTCTCTGCAGGAAAAGGGTAACCTTTTAAATCTTTCCCCTCACACTTGAAATCTATGTCCTCTAGTTCTGGACTCCCCCACCTCCAAGACCTCGTCATTTACCTTTTCCATGTTCCTGTCACACTCGTTTCTCCAGCAAGTGCAGTTCTTGGTTTTATTTTAGGGAGTATTAGATATCAGACTAAAATGAATTGGTTACGTGCCAGATTTATTTAATAAATTCTTGCAGTTTCACAGCAGGATTCTTAATCTTTAAGATGGCTGCTCTAGAGGATCTTTAATTTTAAAGAACTTTGTAAATTAAAAAAAAACTTGAAGTATTGGTCAAATGTTTAACTTATCCTCTCACCACTCACTTGAGGACACCTGTGTAAAAATGTCTAAAACTAGTGGGCATGCATTTAAAAAGAGGAACAAAGTTCAAAAGATGTGAAGGTAAGTTTTTTTTTAAAAAACAGTGGTACGAGTCTGGAACACACTGCCAAGTGCGGCAGTGGAGGCAGATATGATAGGGGCATTTAAAAGACTTTTAGACAAGCATAGGAATATAAAAAGGGCAACGATGGAAAAGCACAGCCGATCAGGCAGCATCTGAAGAGGAGAGTTGACGTTTCTCAATTTATTTTAAAATGACAATAAACCAACCTGCAATGGTGTTTCGTTCACAGAATTATGTAGTGTTGACTGGAACAGGGCAGCTCTAGAATCCTCAACCAGTATATATGAAAGTAATTTACCCAGGTACCTTTGCTGGCATCAGGGAAAGGATGACACCATGAACGAGCAGGAAGTCACTTTATTCAAAGATAACAAAAGAATTAAAAACTTTACAATTTTAACATCTCAATTATGTGATTCTTTAGCAATTTAAATGCTTCTCAAATACTTGTAAACTTTGCTAGTTCATCAAATTAGATTAGATTACTTAGTGTGGAAACAGGCCCTTCAGCCCAACAAGTCCACACCGACCCGCAACCCATCCAGATTCATTCCCCTACATTTACTCCTTCACCTCACACCACAGGCAATTTAGCATGGCCAATTCACCTAACCTACACATTTTTGGATTGTGGGAGGAAACCCACGCAGAGAGGGAGAATGTCTAAACTCTACACAGTCGCCTGAGGCGGGAATTGAACCCTGGTGCTGTGAGGCAGCAGTACTAACCACAAATCTTTGGTCCATTTCTCTTTACTGGTTGATTTCATATGTGTCTCTTGTCAGAGGGCAAGCTGGTCTGGTCTCTGCCATGTCCATACATATCTCCAGTTAGGCTATGAAGTGGGTTTAGGTCAATGCCTGCCAGGGCCAGGTTTTTGCACCTTCCTGCTACCTTCCCAAATTTTCCAAGGGTTTGACCAATCAAGGACATTGAATTAAGTTGTGTTATCACGGTTGATTTCATTTAATTAGGCTTCTGTATCTTTTGCCTGATGGAAGAGGCTTTAGGAGAGCATTACCAGGGTGCAATGGGTTTTTGATAACATTAGCAGCCTTTCCACGGAACGGGCCACATAAGTGGGAGTCCATGGATAGAATCAACTAGGAACAAGTGAGTACTGCCGATGCTGGAAATCAGTCTAGATCAGAGTGGTGCTGGAACAGCACCGCCAGACAGACAGCATCTGAGGAGCAGGAAAATCGACATTTCGGGCAAAAGCCCTTCATCAGCAGATGCTGCCTGACTGGCTGTGCTTTTCCAGCACCACTCTAGTCTATCCATGGATAGAAGGTTGGGTTCCATGATGGTCTGGGCTGCGCACACAACCTCCTGTAGTTTCTTGCTGCCCTGGGCAGAGCAGTTGTCATACCAGGCTGTTTTGCACATACAGATAGACAATATGCTTTCTACAGTATGAGTTGGCGAGGGTCCTTATGGACACACCAAGTTTCCTGAGCTGCCTAAGAGGCATTATTGTGCTTTCTTGACCAATCATATCTACGTGGGAAGCCCAGGACAGGTTATAGTTATTCCCAATTCCCCCGCCACATCTGTTCCCAGGAGGACCAGTTCCACCACACAACACACCAGATGGCCTCCTGCTTTCAAGGCCACAATTTCCCTTCTCACATGGTTGACGATGCCCTCCAATGTACCTCATTCACATCCTGCACCTCTGCCCTCGAACCCCACGCCTCCAAACACAACAAGGACAGAACCCCTCCAGGTCTCCATTTTTAGAGCAGCAAGGAGGGAGGGCAGAGAGGAATGAGGGCTGCCAGGAAGAGAGCACGAGAACAGTTTTTAAAGGAGCAGCAGTGGGAGAGGCCACTGCAAGGTGCAGAGGACTGCTGCTGGGTGTATATTTGGGCAGCAGCTTAATCCAGAGCACTACAGATGTAGTGTCTCCCACCTGTCGTCGTCCTCTAACCAAAAAAGAGGACTTGTGTGTTGCTAAGGGAAGGCGTTTCAATTGATATTTCTTGTGTATTGTGTGATTAATTAAGAGTTTACTATTAGCTGGTTAGTTGAATAAGACCACAGAAAAGTACTAGAAATTATTTAACTCTAATTTGCATAAATTAAATAAGAAGAGATGGCTGGACAGGTGATATGCTGCAGCTATATGATGCAGAAGCTAGCTGATTCCATTGTAAATGACAGTGACCACATCTGCAGCAAGTGTCGGTTGCTGGAAGAACTCTGGATCAGAAATGATGATCTGGAATCAGAGCTTCAAACACTGCAGCACATTCGGGAGGGGGAAAGAGTTACCTGGATGCTTTGATTCAGGAGGCAGTCGCACTCAGTAGATTAAGTAATTCAAATTCAGTTAGTGATCAGGAACAACATGGTGTGACTGTATTTGAGACTCGTAGGGGGATTCTGAATACAGGAGTGGAGGAGCATCAGCCCTCTACCTTGCCCAACGGTATGAGATTTTTGCTTCCCCTATGGATTAGGAAGAGAGCTGTGGACAGGATGAGCCAGCTGATACAGCACCATGGTACAGAAGGCCATTCAAGAGAGGGAAGCAAAAAAGACAAGCAGTTGTAAGAGGGAATTCTATAATTAGGGGGACAGATAGTATCCTCTTGCAAACCAGATCAGGATCCCATATGATGTGTTGCCTGCCTGGTGCCAGGGTGAAAGACATCTCCGACTGGCTTTTAAAAAGATATTGGAATGGGAGGGAGAAGATCCAGTTGTGATCCACGTTGGCACTAACAATATAGGCAATGCTAGAAAGAAGGACTTGTTTGGGGAGTAACAAGCACTAGGAAGGAAATGGAAGAACTCAAAATTGATGTAGGAAGACTTGTGATAGGAGATAAGAAAATAGGAGAAAGTGAGGTCTGCAGATGCTAGAGATCAAAGTTGAAACTTTATTGCTGGAACAGCACAGCAGGTCAGGCAGCATCCAGGGAACAGGAGATTCGACGTTTCGGGCACAGGCCCTTCTTCAGATAAGAAAATAGCTGAAGGGTTCTTGAGGGTCATAATCTCTGGATTACTGCCTGAGCCATGTGCTAATTGGCATAGGGTTAAGAAAAGTAGGGAAGTAAACACATAGCTAAGATTGGTGTGGGAAAGAGGGATTCCATTTCATGGGACACAAGCATCGGTTGTGTCCCATGAAATAGGGTGAGCGCGCGAGAGAGAGCACGCGAGCGGAAAAGAAAAGCAAAGCAACAGGGAGTATGGAGTCAAGTAGAAAGATAAGCAGCAGGTTAGACTGGGAATGAAGCAAAAGGATGGATAGCTTAGGACATATTACGAGAGATGTTGGCAATCATGAGGATAAGAAAATTAGCATTAAGGCACTTTAACTGAATTCTCGTAGTATTCATAAAGTAGATGAATTAATGGCACAAATCATTATGAATGATGTGGTAGGAATCACATACATGGTTGCAGGGAGTTCAAGACTGGCAGTTAAACATCCAAGGATTTACAACTTATTGAAAAGACAGGGGAGGTGGGCAGAGGGGGTGGGGTTGCCTTGTTAGTTAAGAATGAAATTAAATCCATGGCATTAAATGACATAAGGTCAGATGATGTGTGGTTTGTGTGGGTGGTGTTGAGGAACCACAAATGCAAAAAACCAGAATGGGATTTAGATACAGCCCTCCCAAGTGGCCAGGACCATAGGTGCAAAATGTACCAGGAAATAGATAGAGCATGTCAGAAAGGCAAGGTCACTGTGATCATGGGGGACTTCAATATGCAATGGACTGGGTGAATAATGTTGCCAGTGGACCCAAAGAAAGGGAATTGATGGATTGCTTACAGGATGGCTTTTTGGAACAGCTTGTGATGGAGCCAACAAGGGAGCAGGCTATTCTGGATTTAGTGTTATGCAATGAGCCAGACTTTATAAAAGTTCTTAAAGTAAGGAACACTTAGGAGGCAGTGATCATAATATGATGAGTTCAGTCTGCAGTTTGAAAGAGAGAAGGCAAAATCAGATGTAATGGTGTTACAGTTAAATAAAAAAGGTAATGACAGGGGCATGAGAGAGAAACTGACAAAAGTTGACTGGAAGCACAGCCTAGTGGGGAAGACAGTAGAGCAACAACAGCAGGAGTTTTGGGTGTAATTGAGGACACAGTACAGAGGTTCATCTCAAAGAAAGGATTTGACAAAAATTGACTGGAAGCACAGCCTAGTGGGGAAGACAGTAGAGCAACAACAGGAGTTTTGGGTGTAATTGAGGACACAGTACAGAGGTTCATCTCAAAGAAAGGATTATCAGGGGTTCGGTTGCGAGGTGGAATTAGACATGGCTAACAAAGGAAGTCAGGAAATATAATCAAAGAAAAAGAGAGCCTATAAAGTAGCCAAGAGCACTGGGGGAAGAAAAAAAAAATCAGAAGATTGGGAAGACTACAAAAACAGAGGATAACAAAGAGAAATAAGGAAGGTGAGGATCAAGTATGAAGGTAAACTAGCCAGTGATATTAGAAACAATACTAATTTCAATACATCCGAACAAAGTCATGGGCAGAGTAGAGTACGGTAGCCATTACAAAAAAGAGAAAGTGCTAGAAAATCTAAAAGGTCTAAAAATTGGTAAATCCCCTTGCCCTGATAGGCTACATCCTAGAGTTCTGAGGGAGGTGGCTGAGGAATCAGCAAGGGCAATGGTTGTGATCTTTCACAAGTCATGAGTCAAGGAAAATCCCAGATGATTGGGGAAAAAAAAAATCACTGTTGTAACCCCCTTGTTCAGGAAAGGATCAAGACAAAAGATGGAAAATTAAAGGCCGATTGGTAAAATTCCAGAATCCATCGTTAAGGAGAGTTCTAAATTCTTGAAAGTGCAGGATCAGATTAGAACGAGTCAGCATGGATTTAGTAAGGGGAGGTCATGCCTGACAAACCTGTTAGAATTCTTTGAAGAGGTAACAAGTAGATTAGACCAGGGAAACCCAGTGGATGTTATCTATCTAGACTTCCAAAAGGCCAGGAGGCTGCTGCATCAGGTGAGGACCCATGGTGTTAAGGTGAGCTACTGGCATAGATTGAGGATTGGCTGTCCAACAGAAGGCAGAGAATTGATATAAAAGGTTCTTTTTCAGAATGGCAGCTGGTGACAACTGGTGTCCTGCAGGGTTCAGTGTTGGGGCCACAGCTGTTTATATATTAATGATCTGGATGAAGAGACTGGAGACATTCTGGCAAAGTTCGCCGATGATATGAAGTTAAGCAGACAGGCAGGTAGTACTGAGGTGTGGAGGCTGCAGAAAGATTTAGACAGTTTAGGAGAGTGGCCCAGGAAGAGGCGGATGAAATTCAACGTGAACAAATGTGAGGGCCCGCACTTTGGAAAAAAGAGAATATAGGCATAGACTATTTCCTAAACACAAATCTCAAAGCCAAAGTACAAAGTGATCTGGGAGTGCAAGCCCAGAATTCTCTCAAGGCTGACTTGCAGGTTGAGCCCATGATTAATAAAGCAAATGTAATGTCATTTATCTCAAGAGGGTTAGAATATAAAAGCAGCGATGTGCTTCTGAGAGACTTTATAAAGCTCTAGTTAGGCCCCATTTAGAATACTGTGTCCAATTTTGGGCCCCACACCTCAGGAAGGACATTCTGGTACTGGAGCGTATCCAGCTGAGATTCACACAAATGATGCCTGGAAATGTAGGCCTAACATACAATGAACGGTTGAGGATCCTGGAATCATATTCATTCCAGTTTAGAAGGTCGAGGGGAGACCTAATAGAAAAAACTTAAGATAATACATGGTTTAGAAAGTGTGGACACTGGGAATTTGTTTCCATTAGGCAGGGAGACTAGGACACATGGGCACAGTCTCCTCTCTGACCTTTACCCCCACCTCCATCCACCTATTGCACTCTCAGCTACCTTTGCCCCCCAATCCCACCCCATAGGCTCCCAGCCTCATTCCTCAGCCTTTCACACTTAGTGTTCTGGTACCTCTTTGGTTTTCAACTGCCTGGGCTCGAATGTTACAAGACCTGCCTCCAGACAGACTTGTCTTGGCTGAGGCATTCCCAGAATACCTCGTTTATTTGGTTATTTTCTGTGTTGTTGCTGCGCTTGTATTTCTGTTTTTTTTTCTTAAAAAGAAACACGATGACTAAGCTGTCACAGGTTGCTTCATCAGTATCTAATACCCTACAGTGATATTTCATCATAGCACTAAAATAGCTGCTGGATCCCATCAGAACTTCTGAATGCTTTTGCTAATAAAGTGTTATATTTATCAAGAGCTTCTGCCGCTAAAATTGGAGTATCTTTGGATCGTTTCAGCTTCAAGCTAAAAAAGGAAAATATTTACCTAATTTTCCCAACAGGGAAAACAAACATCTCCACTTTAGAATGCAACTCAGATCAACACAAGCATCACTAAAATCAATTTTCAGGCTCAATGTGGACTCCTCCACAAAGAATGGGACACGACTGGACAACCACTTTGCAGAACAGAAAAACACCTATCTACAAAAATGATCCAGAGCTTCTGGTTGCCCACCATTTCAACACAGCACTGTATTCCCTGTCTCAAGCTTGCTACAGTGTTCTAACAGAGCCCACGCTGAGCTTACCTTCCTATCCCACTGTCAGCTACTAATGGTCCCCCTTAGCAGCTATTCATTCTCTTCAGCTGACATTTACCACTTCTTCTGTCCAACCATTTATTTCCCCCCCCCCCCCCTTGGCTCCAGCTCATTTTCAATATATACACTAATTTTTCCTGGCTTATAATCAGTTCTGAGGAAAGCTCGCTGGATCCAAAAAGTTAACTCTCACCATAGATGTTGCCATACCTGAGTTCATCCATCAACTTTGGATTTTGTTTCTGGCTCCTCACTCTCAAATCATAATGCTCCAATTTCAATATTTGAGTTTTTGTTCACCAGAAGAGAGAATTTATGAAGTTACATTCAACTTGAATACTGGCATCAGACCATGTCTGGATGCCCAGTCAACTCAGCCTTCCAATTAAACTTGTAATTCAATTTCAATTTTGGATGCAGTTGCATCTTTATGAACCGTTCTTTGACTAACATCACTGGTGTTAACATTTTTCAAACAAGACTGCTGATGCAAATGACATTCAATCCATTGCCCAATTTAGAATCTAATCTATTCAGAAGTCCTAGAAACCGGACTTCCAGTTTTAATATTCAGGTCTGAAATCCATTTGACAGTTTTCAAATTCATGGTTCCATTCCAGCAAAAAAATCTGCAAGCTGCTTCTCATGGCATAGTTAAAAGACCTGCTATTAACTGAAGATAACTAAATTTTAATAATAGACTGTACTGAGAAGTACAAATCTCTAGAGGCATTATTTAGACCATACACACACGTTCAGAACAACTCCACTGCATTTGGTTCCTGTTTGGAGGTGCACAAGGTATTTCATTTAAGCAAGTCTACCTGCAGAAATGCATTCAATAATAAAAATCAATTAATTCTATGGATAATTAGATTCATATTCGCAGGCACCAGTTGCTAACATTTAAAGTTGCTTTCCTTGTCATCAGTAAAGGAGTTCCCCCAATTTAGCTTCAAAACCACTAGACATGTCATATTTTAGCATTTTGTGTCTTCCTAAAGCACTCTATTCTAAGAGTATCCACCTGTGACAAGGCTGCCTGGCCCCCACTTTTCATCTGTTTGTCTAAATTTTCTACAGCTTTGTAGATTTTTTTTTAAAAACTCTCCTAGTTCATAGCCACAAAAACTTCCTAATCAGGGTTTCAAGCAGTATTCCTGATCTTTGTTAAAGCACTTTCTAGAATGCTTCTAGCTCTTTTTAGACTGTTAATGTTTGGCCTCCTCCTCCCCAGTTAAACAGGATTTCAGTCAATGGCTTGATCTCAAAAGGCACATTTGTTCTAGATTCACTGTTTAAGCTTACATGGTCGTCTTGCCTTCTATATTCATACTTAATTTTTTCTCAAAAAGGGCCTAACCACCTACATTAGGCTCTTTTACTCTTGAGATTCTTACATACTTTATGCAACTGCAACAGCAACATTGTGAACAAGCAACTAAATTTATTAAGCACAGTACAAGTTTTCTGGAGGAACCTTTAACACCTCGCAGAGCTTATGGGGTTGAGGCAAAAGCTCACTGAACAAAGGAAACACAGTCTTTTGTTTATACAAAACTCTCAACACCATAGGTAGTATTGCCCACAAGACAACCCTCAGCCATCCCCTCAGTCACATTCCACTCAAAATACAATGCAATGACCATCCCATCTCCAGAAACAATGAAATGCAAGTCATCCCTTAATGGTGAATCAGTTGCAAATTGTTTTTTGTAACAATAGGGGATTAGTTAAATTCAAACTATAATGTTCTTATTGATTTCTGGATGAAAATGTAAATCATCCATGAATGGCAGGGAAATGGCTGTGTAAACCTCGCACATTCCACATATAAAGGCAAAGACACGCCATCTTACCCCCGGGGCACTCAATTTATTGCGGGTCAGTAAAACAAGTTAACTCTTTAATATCTCACCTACTCATTTTGTTCCGGCATACAGCTTTTAGATTTTCAGTAGCCTTCTCTCCTCTAAATAATTGCATTTCTCCATTGATTAGCCCATTCTTCAGTACCCAGTTTTCACTTGGAACCAATATTGACTAGGTATGATCTCCTTATGTGAAACATTTGGGTACAAGGGGTACTGGCCCCTTGTTTTCAATAATTCTTTTCAGAATCTACAAAATAGTAACAGACAGCAAGCAATCTTGAATAGTGTCTAAAAGTAGTTTCCTCACTGTACAATTATTTTTGTTTTAAAAGTAACCAACCTTCCCTGGGCTCCTCAAAAAAACGTATATCCCAGAATGAAACTAGTTTCTGATGGCCTCACCTCAGTCAGATGTACAGCATGAAAACAGACCCTTCAGTACAAGCCAACCAGATATCCCAACCCAATCTAGTCCCACCTGCCAGGACCCAGCCCGTATCCCTCCAAACCCTTCCTATTCATATACCCACACAGATGCCTTTTGAAATGTTGCAACTGTACCATCTTTAGACTTGCCGAAATTCCTTCTGAAATTTCAGCATTAAATGAAGCCTTTCTGCCTCAGTGCATTAACTTAAAAAACATTGTAGCAGTTTCAACAGCTGGGAGATAATCACTTACCCGCCCAAAAAAAAACTGATAGGGATTATATCTGCCAATGATACAGGCATGTTTATGGCACAGAAAATGGTTTGCCCTCAGCTTATGGTTTTTGACTAGTATAAAAACATAAATCAGATAACTACTCAGATGTACAGCACAAAACCTTATCCCATTTTCCCAGCAAATTTTTTTGGATGAGGTGGAGAAGAGAAAGAAAAAGGGCAGGAGTGAGCCAAAAGCAACTCATCCACTTGATAGTACTGTGACAGGTTTCAACATTAAAATACTTAGGAACTGTGCATAATGGAGAAATTAAAAGCTCACTTTCACTGAATGTTGGCATTCATGTATAATTTGATATATAAAAACAAGCATGCACTATTACATACAGTACAATTAGCTTGCGTGTAAAACTTTGCAATTTTAATAACGAGCATTGCCACAATATTTATTCAAGTATGGAGAAAATGGTGATGTACCAATAGTGTCATTGCACTGGTAACTCAAAACCCCAGGTTATTGCTATGGTACTGAACTAGACTAATAAACACCACGTAAGCGGGTGACTATTCGAAAACAAATTCATCGGCTTCACTGTTGCATTTTGAGGAAGGAAGTTTGCTTGCTCTAGTCTACATGCGACTCCAGATCTACAGCAACATGGCTGCCTTTTTAACTGCTATCTATGTTGCGCTCACCAGCATGATCAAAGCCTTGAGACCAGTGGGCACTACAGGTGCTGGGTGCACTATCAGCCCAGGCAGTGTTATTTTAGTTTACTAGCTTTGTTTCAGTCTGTAAACAACTTAATTCATTCACGTTTGATTTTAACACATTGCCTCAGGTGAGACTGTTTCACTTATTATTTTGGACTTCCAGAAGAATCAAAAGGAGCTTCATTTTGTTTTAATGCCTTCAGATCCTTATCTTGGAAGAGTTTGATGGGGATGGTGTCAAAGGAACTTTGCTTTCCACTTACATCTCGTTAAAGAATGAATGGCTTTCATAAGGGACCCTGGAAGATGGTAGGGGGAAAAGAGGAGAACATGGAGAAGCACATTAGATCCCCTCCCCAACCACATCTGGGGAGATCTTTTCTGCTGGCGTACCACATTTCCAATATTGCAGCTGTTCAGTACCCATGGGCAGTACTTCTGAACCCCATAATGATTTTAATTGTTTCATTGAGATAGAATCACTAAAAACATTCTCATGATGCCAATGCTTCTTTGGCAAAGAAGCATGTTCCTCTGATTCTCATGTTTGCCTACCAAAAATAAGATTCCCTTGTAATGCTGACAAATCCCTCATGATTCAGAGCACCTCTATCAAATCTACAGTTAAGCTATCTTTCTAAAAAGGAAAACAACCCTCCAATCTATCCTTATAGCTAAAGTTTCTAACCCCTTCTACCATTCTCATGAAAGACTATAAAATGTTACCCAGTTTGAAAAAACAGATTATTGCATCATTAAGTGTTTGTCACACAACCATCTTGATAGCCATGTTGCCGCCCTTCCTTTCATTCCATCAACTCAAAACTTCACTGACAAGCCAGTTACATAGCAGTTGGTTAAATGCCTTTTTCAAAATCCAAACTATTACAATCATACTATCTTCCAGTAGATTAGATTCCCTACAGTGTGAAACAGGTCATTTAGCCCAATACGTCCACACCGACTCTCCGAAGAGTAACCCATCCAGACCCATTCCCATACATTTAGCCCCGCCTAATACACTTAACACCATGGGCAATTTAGCACAGCTAATTCACCTGATCTGCACTTCTTTGGATTGTGGGAGGAAACCCACACAGACACGGGAAGAATGCGCAAACTCCCCAGATAGTGGCCAGAGGCAGGAAGTGAACCCAGGTCCCTGGTGCTGTGAAACAGCAATGCTAACCACAGCCACCATGAGATTCAAAGCAGTTCAATATGATTTGCCCAACTAACTTAAAATTTAGTCCTGAAAAAAAGTTCTAAAGGCCACTCCAACAAAAATTAACTGACTGCTTTGCAGCTGCTGGCTTTATCATGGCACTATTTTATTGGAATATACACAGCTACAGAGTCATACAGCATAGAAACAGATCCTTCAGCCCAACTCATCCATGCTGACCAGATATCCGAAATTACTTTAGCCCCATTTGCCAGAGGAAGTGGAGGAGGCTGGTACAATTACAACATTTATAAAGCATCTGGAGGGTGTATGCACAGGAAAGGTTTAGAGGGATACAAGTGCAGGAGGTTGAAAGGTGACCTGATAGAAGCTTATAAAATAATGAAAAAAAAAGGTACAGATTTTAAAAATACATCAGGGCGATTTTTTTTTTTAAAAACAAAGAGGGTTGTTTGCGTGTGAAATGAACTTCCTGAGGAAGTGGTGGGTGTGGGTACAATGTTTAAAAGACATTTGCATGGATATAAGAATAGGAAAGATGTGGAGGAACATGTGCCAGAAACAGGTGGGTGGGACCACTTTAGTTTGGGTTTATGTTCAGCATGGACTGGTTAGATCAAAGGGTCTGTTTCCATGCTGTATGACTGTGACTCTAAAATGTTGGTGGAATGAGATTACCTAGATTGGGATATCTGCTCAGTGTGGACCATTTGGACCAATGGGTCTGTTTCTTGCTGTAAGCCTCTGACAATTAGCTCTTCCAAAATGAATCACCTCCCATTTGTCCAGATTAAATTCCATCTGCCATCCAAGTGTGTAGCCTACCTATAATTCTGCTGTATCCTCTGGAAATCCTCATTGCCCACTGATCCCCAAATCTTGTTCGCAAAATTTACTAATCCGATCACCTGCCTTGTTGGGGGAAATGAGGACTGCAGATGCTGAAAAAAAGCACAGTAGGTCAGGCAACAGAGGAGGAGAATTGACGTTTCAGGTAAAAGCCCTTCAGAAATTGCTGATGAAGGGTTTACACCTGAAATGTAGCTTCTCCTGCTCCTCGGGTGCTGTCTGACCTACTGTGCCTTTCCAGCATCACACTTGCTATCTCCATTGTAACAGAAATGATTTGAAACAAACAGTGGGCACCACTGATCCCGGCAATCATGAGATCTCCAGTTAGAAAAATACCCTTTCACCACAGTCTTAGACTGTATGACCCATGGATCTAATAGTGATTCATCTATGTGAACCTCAAGAACCTTGTCAAAGTACTTGCTAAAAAGTTCATGTAGACAATACTCAGCCCTGTCGTATCATCTTTGTGACTTACTCAAAACTCTTGAACCACAACTCGCCCACACAAAGTCTATATTTTTTCATTCCAGGCACATCAAGCAGAGTGGGGGTGGGAATGGGGGATCGGGAGCCAACTAAACGAGAAGGCAACAAAATATGTAACATTGCTAAACTGCTTTGTGTAGTGACTTACATAATGCATTTCACAGCAAGCTTCCATAACAAAGTGCCCAATCACAAAAGCTTGGTCAAAGTGATTTTCTTAAAAATTCACTGTGGGAGAACTTCATTTGTTTTGTTACCTATCCCCAGTTAACTAATAGGCAATACATTCAACCACATTGCAGCACATCTGGTGACACCAATAGGCCAGTCCAGGTAAGGATGGCAGGTTTTCTTCCATGAAAGATATTAAAAGAAAAGCCCATCTGATTCATTAAAAAAAGGTATAATACAGCAGGCTACCTTTTCTAATTATTATTAAACTCAATTTCACCATCTGCCGTGGTAGGATTCTAACCCATGAGTACAAGACCATTTTTTAAAAATGAACAGGAAGAGGCTATTTGGCCGTTCAAGCCTGTTCTACTATCCATTGAGGTCATGGCTGATTTTTTGCCTAATTCAACATTGTTACCTTTAACCCATATTCCTTTTGCTTAAATTTCTCAGATTAAAACTCCTGTTCTTGCATCAATTCTCCTCATTTGTGGGAGAGCATTCTAAACAACCTGTGTAGATGTGCTTCCTAATATCTCCAGTGGTCTGGCCCCAATTTTCAGACTATGCCCCCTAGTTCAAGAATCCCTCATGGAAACAGGTTCTTTCTTTATCGACCCTGTCTTTTCCTGTAATATCTTTAAAGGCTTGGATCAATCACCCCTTGACCTTCAAAATCCTAGACAAAACAGACCCAATTTATTTAATCTTTCCTCATAACTTTACTCTAAGTCTTGGACATCATTTGTCTCTAGGCCAATATATCCTTTGTAAGATGTGCACTGCCCAGAGTACTCCAATGGAATCTAACCAGGATCTTTTATAGCGCAGCACAAATTCTGCATCCTTGTACTCCAGTCTAAGCATAAAGGCTAGCATTCCATTCGCTTTCTTGATATTTTCTACATCTCTTCATCACATTTTCAACACCTATGCATTTGAACACAAGTCTCTTTGGATCCAATGTAGTTGACTTCATACTATCCAGAAAGTTCCTTTGAAGTATTCTTTTTTTGGTCCAAAATGGGCAACCTTGCACTTGTTCACGTTGAACTTCGGCCAGTTTTGCCCAGTCTCTGACCATTAAATTACAAAGATTGCAAAGGGAAGCATTTCTGCTGGGATCTAATCCAATGGAATGAATGGTGCATTAAATAAGAACTGGCTAGAATTATTAAAATACATAAGACACAAAGCACTGTATGACTCTACATGGTGGCCATCTAAAGATGTACAGCATGGAAACAGACCCTTCGGTCCAACCAGTCCATGCCAACCAGATATCCCAACCCAATCTAGTCCCACCTGCCAGCACCCAGCCCATATCCCTCCAAACCCTTCCTATTCATATACCCATCCAGATGCCTCTTAAATGTTGCAATTGTACCAGCCTACACCACTTCCTCTGGCAGATCATTCCATACACGTACCACCCTCTGCGTGAAAAAAATTGCCCCTCAGGTCCCATCTCTTTCCACTCCCCAACCCCAGGGAAAAGACTTGGCCTATTTATCCTATCCATGCCCCTCAATTTTGTAAACCTCTGGAAGGTCACCGCTCAGCCTCCGACACTCCATGGAAAACAGCCCCAGCCTGTTCAGCCTCTCCCTGTAGCTCAGATCCTCCAACCCTGGCAACATCCTTGTAAATCTTTTCTGAACCCTTTCAAGTTTCACAATATCTTTCCGATAGGAAGGAGACCAGAATTGCATGCAATATTCCAACAGTGGCCTAACCAATGTCCTGTACAGCCGCAACATGACCCCCCAACTCCTGTATTCAATACTCTGACCAATAAAGGAAAGCATACCAAATGCCTTCTTCACTATCCTATCTACCTACGACTCCACTTTCAA